>NW_020271058.1:0-12307 GCF_002803265.2 Melanaphis sacchari | reverse complement strand
ACATTGTGCTTCGTTCAGTTACGTATTGCTATACCATCAATTGCGTAGATAATTATTTTCACATTAATGTACACCACTGATCTGGGTCGTAACGTAACATTTCTTAAGTTGTACATTCTAATAAATATAATAATGACTCTGTTTATTAATCAAAAGTCTAACATGTTACACTTTTCTTTCTAGGACGGATATCGAACACTGATTTTGATACAACGACTGGTGGATTCATATTATATAACGATAAGTTCTTTGAAATTATAAAACAATTTTCAAATTAATATTTATACGATTATTTAAAAATGAATATAAACACTATGACAGTATAACTTAAACTAACAGTATTTTGCTCACATGTTATATACTAAAACTGAAGAGGTTAAAAAGCGGAAAAATGTGAACGTATAGTTTAAGGTTGGATAGCGTGTCGAGGGTTATTTATCTACTTCGTCGTATACCATCTGAACTGAAAATTAATCTTAACAAATTTAATTTAAACTAGACGCGTTATCCCTATTTATACGTTCACAATAAAAAATATTAAGATAAATATTAACACATTTAAATTGTTTCTTATAAAAACAGAAAAAAAATATATTAATAGAAAAAAATATTAAATTACAGTATCATATGTCTTAAATTCACAATCACATTGACATACATCGTTAATCTTTCCGTACTTATTTATTATATTTTCAACAAACTGATTTCCTTTTGATAATAATACGTATATACACTTTGGATTCCATCTTGTGTGTTCAATCCATGGAATATCATCTTTTTCCCAATTATGTAAGATGAGTCCACAGCAAAAACATTCGACAATATCTTTTTTCCCTGAATATTTAAAACCGCTTTCAGCTAATGAGTATTTATCTTGAGATGAAGTTAACGGGAATAAGTTGAATGTTTTCAATCTTGAAGAAAATGTTGTATATTCTGGGTATTTAGGATATGCATTATTTCGTACTAAAGAAACTAGTGAACAAAAATTGTTGCTAAAATTTTGAAAATTCATTTTTTGTAAAAATAAAGAACTTTTTAATAAGCAATAGGTCTTGATCGAATGATGGTTTAACACTAACTAAACTGAACTAGATTAGATTATTAATTTTAAAGTTTGAAAAAACTTTAAATTTAAAATTGTAGTGTGACCAATAAACTGTTTTTGTGTTAAACAAAAAAAAATTGAGCACAAGATTAAAATTACAGTGTAACCAATATAAATAAACTGTTTTTTAAAATTACACGAAGACGAAAATGAGCTCAAGGGGGATATTCCCCCTTAAACTTTAAAAATCTCCCTGCCCAAAAGTGCTGTGAACATACAAATACATAGTACTGTCCCATTTTTTTTTGTTCGTGGACCTCGTGGCCAGTCGACCTGATTTTGGGTCATTGGATAGTGTGTGTTTTTTATTTCGGTGTGCGCAGTAAGCGTCGTAAGCTGCGAGATAGTCGAGGCCTGACGCGTATGTCACACTCCGTCGCCTAGCAATTCAGTCCGCGCGACATTCTTGGATTCAAACGTGGTAGTGCCGAGATTTGTGCGGATATCATCTACGTCAAAAGGCTGTCGCCTTACCAGCCCGGATTCCTACGTGATCGAGTCGAGTAGCGGAGCAGGTTAATCCTTTCTTTTATTATACTATTTGTTGTTATTCTTTATATTGTATGTAAAAAAAGGAATTTGTCCTTTTTTCTTATTTATTATTAATTATTAGTAGTGTTAGGAATAATACGGGCCCGCATATTTACTATTATTATTATTATTATTAATGTTTTATATACGTTGTTTCTGTGGTTAATATTATATTATATCTGGCGCCCAGCGTCCCTTTGTTCTATTATAATACATTGGTCTAATATTAATTATCATAGGTGATCCTCCTCCCGCTCACAACATTACGCGAGTCGTTACCGCTAACCGCGATAGTTAAAGTAGGAGCGGTTCGGCGCACACAATTTTATTATTTTTATTATTAGTTTAGGTTTTTTTTTTTTTTACTGTGAACCGTTTTAAAGTAGGTAGTATTAAAATTATTGTATTATTGGATACTATGTTTAATAATAAGATTAAAATAATATTGAGTTATTTTTTCAAAAAATATTTTGTCAGGTCACCATTTTACTGAATATCAGCTGTATACAATAAACTTACCAATGTAAAATGTATAAATATAATTTAAAAAAAAAAAATTTACTTTTTGAACTAATTAATTTTTAATGAACTGTAGGTATATTTAACTTATTTTTTAAATATATTTATTATTTGTTTTAGGTTTGGCTATGGTGATAATTCCAAGCAATATTGTTTTCATTTCATCTACGTATTTCAAATTTAATGCTTGGAGATTTTTTATACTTTTGACTTCTATACCAAGTCTAATTTCATTCTTATTGATATATCGTTACCCGGAAACTCCACGATTTTTAATGTTTCGAGGTTATTTAATAAAATCCAGGGATATTCTGGAACAAATTTATTTAGTTAACAAAAACTTTACATCAATTCTTGTAAGTTAAGAATATAATACTTATAATAGTTGAATATCCAATGTCATATCAATTTGAATTTCAAATAGCTTTAAAAAATTTAATTGATTCTCTAACAGAAATTTTTTTTTATACAGACTGCATAACTTATAAAAAACCTTATATTAAAAATGTTTAGATATAAATAGAAAATGTTAAGGCGGCTCTTAGTGGTTATTATTTAAGGGGAAAAATTTAGGCAATTTCTTATCTTGTTGTCGCCGTCCGTAATCTTTGTGTTAAGGCTCAGTCAAACAGAACGCGGGCTGCCCGCGCGGGCAGCCCGCACTACTGACCGCCGCGGTCTGCGATGTCTAACAACGCGCGGGCAGTCGCGTGGTTAGTCGCGGACTACGTGTCTTCTCTTTACTACGTCTATCTACACTAGCTGTAGTTTCTTTGTGAAAAATTTTAACTTTAGCTTACTTAATTTAAATTTACGAAAAAAAAATGACATCCAGTAGTTCTGACGAAGAACTTCTTATTCTACTCGCATTGAAGAACAAAAAGAAAAGGAGAAAATGGGTGCACGAAATTAATGAAAAACGAGAAGAATTTGGTGAGTTTCACCACCTCTGCAAAGAACTGTCAACTTACGAAGACCGTTTTGTAAATTATTTTCGTATGACTCGCGAACAATTTGAGGAAATACACGAACTCATATCACCGAGAATATCAAAACTTACGACAAACTGGAGAAAACCTATTGGGACAAAAGAAAGGCTTGCAATTTGTTTGAGGTAAATAAGTCTTTATAAAATAGACACATGAACTAGGTATATGAACTTTAAAAAAAATTGTATTTTAAATGATGAATGACATAAGAATACATTATTTGCTTATAATTAAGTAAGTAGTATTTTTAAATATGTATACATAAAAATGAATTTTAATTTTAATAAATTTAGTAGTTGTTTTTCGGCTGTGTATCAAGAAACATTGATACGTTTTCATACAAATCTTTAGTCGACTGAGTACGAACCGGGTATGATCCTAGTACCAAAGAATTTGTTGATTTGGGGTGTGTATGTATGTTTGAATAATTGAGTCCTTGAATGCTATCACGAGTATCATTATCAGCTTCTCTTGTGTAGTCATCTGTGTATACGTTGGAATAGTTGAGTGCTTGAATAGTATTACCAGTGTCATTTTCAGCAGCTTGGTTTGAGTTGACATCTGACCAAGACGAAGTTGTAGAGTACATTGGAGAGGAGCGTGTTGAATTATGACCGTCAACCTCATTAAGTTCAGCTCGTCCAAATAACTGTGACATCTCCATTTTAAGGATAGCTTGCGTTCTTGGCGAAAATGTCTTAAACGTATGTGCATACGACAAAAAGAGATTGTCAATGTGATCGAGTTTTGTATGAGTCTTATTGCTATTTTTTTTTTCAAGATAGCCAAGTACCGCAGCCACATCTTCTGTTAGTTCTTTCCGTTTGGTTGTTCTCTTAGGTGGTGGCATTTGCGTTGGGGAAGTTACATTTCCACTGTCAGACTCACCCGGCTCATAATCTTCATCAGTGATCGATGTTTCGTGAATCTGTGATATTGATACGTTTGAAGTGGTTGCTCGTGGTGCTACTGTATCTCTCAAAAATTCCAAATGAGCCGCCCATGGCCAATTTTTGTATTTTTTGCCAGATCCTGTAGATCCTTTTAAATACTTTAAATATTTCATATAAGAATCACGCAGGTTCTTCCATTTCTGTTTCACAATTTCAGCTGTCATACAGAACAAAGTATATACAATAAATAGGTACATAAATACTAAAAGAAAAAATTTAGAGTATTTAAAGTAAATTATATTTTATTTAAAGTAAATTTATCGTATCTAAAGTATCTACGGTAATAAGTTTTTAGTTGAATTACAAAACCTTTTTATAGCTATATGATATTTATTTATTTCAGATATTTGGCAACAGGAGATTCACATCATACTATAGGTTTTTCTTTTCGAGTCGGACGTACTACTGTTTCTAGCATAGTTAAAGAAGTATGTGTAGAGCTATGGAATGTTTTACAGCCTTTATATCTGGCTACACCTACAGAAGAAGTATGGAAAAATTCAGAAATTGGATTTAGAGAGCTTTGGAATTTTCCCAACTGCATAGGCAGCATAGACGGAAAACACGTGAGAATAAAATGTCCTCCTAAGACTGGGTCAAGTTTTTTTTGCTACAAACATTTTTTTTCAATAGTTCTGCTTGGCATAGTAGATCCTAACTACAAGTTTTTAATAGTTGATATTGGAAGTTATGGCCGTCATAGTGACAGTAGTATTTTTGAGAACTCATCCTTTTATCGCGAGTTCATACAAGGTAAAACTATTTTACCACCTAAACCTTTACCTGGAACAACCACCCCAGTCCCACATGTTTTCGTAGGTGACGAAGGTTTTAAACTAGAAACTTTTTTAATGCGCCCCTTTCCGAGAGCTGTAGTTGCACAAGATGAAGCTAAAAAGGTATTCAATAAGCGACTAAGCAGAGCACGACGTGTTGTCGAAAATGCCTTTGGTATTTTGGCACAAAAATGGCGAGTCTTTTTTAGACCTATTGAATTGGAAGTAGATACTGCAGAACATGTTGTCAAAGCAACTTGTTGCTTACACAATTATCTCCAAAGTACCTCTACAATTGAAAACGAACCAGAAGAAGAAAACGCTATTTCACCTACTGATGTGTTTTCTAATACACAACGAATAAGAGAAAGATCAAGTATTGCAGCTAATTCTGTTAGAGAGAACTTCGTAAATTATTTCAATTATTTACGTAATGAAACTATCGATCAATAGTATGAAAAATAATAATAATACTATGAAACAACTGCATAGTAAAATTGTATCACTATATTATATAACTAATTATGTAATTAGGTAATATAACTATTTTAACTATAATATATTCTTTAATAACTAATTATTATTAGATATATAATACTATGTTTTTCATTCAAAATCGTTTTTGTACAATACTACTTTATATTATTACTATAGATTTAATATAATATCAATACTGATAAAAATGAAAAAATAAATAAACTAAATCTATTTTTACATGTTTATTTCATTATAATATTTAAGTACCTATCTATCATTTTATAAATTAATTATATTATACATATCATACATAATACACATATTATATTACTACTATATTATTATTATTATATTATTATAATATGATTACTTGGCATATTGAGTATCCCGGCAATTTCATTCCACTTCTCTGTTTTTTTTACTGTATTTATATAGTCACCGTGACTAGTATCATATAAATATGGATGACTGTGCACCAAATCAATTAATTTTTCAGTCTCATCTGCCATAGTGATGGATAATAATAATATATAATATATAATATATAATATATAATAATAATATTATAATAATAATGAGGAATGAATAATTTTTGACTGGCCGCGTCACGCGTTCTCTGTAAAATATTACAACCAGACCGCAGACCGCGGCGGTCGACATGATTCCGCCGCGGTAGCCCGCGCTATTTTTAACCACGATAATGCAATCATAGATAATACAGTGTCCGCCGCGGGCAATGCGGACTGCCCGCGCGGGCAGCCCGCGTTCTGTTTGACTGAGCCTTTAGTCGTAAATGATTATTAGTGTGAGTGTGGTTCTATATATGTACCGTCACTTCCGCCCCGTCCATCAAGTATAGCGTACTACGTCGCTTACTTGGAAGTTGCGTGTCGCATCGTTATCGTAAAACTATTTTTGGGATTTTACAATAATTATAATTTACCAGATAATGTATTATAATTTATTATTATGACTATACTTGTCATTTGGATTTATTTTTATTATATATGGTAGGTATTGGAAATAGGAACAATAAGTATGTAGAATTTAAACAGGTTTGTACAATTTAAAATCACTTTTTTTTGTCATGGACATAAATACGTAATTATAATAACAAATAATAATATTTTACGTAAAATTATTAAAAAGTAGATTATAACTAATCTCTAATAGGTAAACCACGATTTAAACGGGAATCTAATATTTCAGGTAGCAAATGGTCATAGTAAAATGAAATTAATTGTTGTCGCATTTGTAATTCAAAGAAAACATCATCTCGTAAAATCTTTTGGTACAACATGCCTGAAAATGTAAACGAGAACGATAAAAAATATAAAAATAAATATAAATGAATGTTAAAAAAAATATATTTCACGATATTTTTACCGCGAAATTGACGGGATACCTATTATAAAACTATATATATATAATTTACATACCTTTGGATGACCACAAGACGAAATAACAGTAAGATCTTTGTGTTATATGTAGTTGTCCTTGTACTTGATAGTATTAATTATCATTTGTTTTTAAATTTAATTTTCCATCAATAATTGTCGCAAACTTCAATTTTCCACATTGGATAGCATCTTCAGGTGTGAGATCTTTTATAGTGTATGGACATTTGATTTCTACGATACCATCATTTTCAATCAATCCGTCAGGACTCGCAGCCAAAAAATAATATGTTGTATCAATAAATAAACCAGCGGGTTTGATTTTTATGTTGATCTCTTTTTCGAAGGAAATTCTTGCTATAGGTTCATTTTCGATACCATAGTTTGTCGATGAATTACCGGCAAATGTATTATATAATATACTTTTTACAATATTTTTTCTCGAAGTTCTAACTCGCAATTTACAAACCTTTCCAAAATTTGAGGCCGTCAGTCGTATACTTCTCTCTGCTCTCCATAGGTCACTTTCAGACTGATTTTTCTATTGTTTTAATTTCTTCGTTGGTCTTTGATAAACGCTCTAAAAATTGTAATTTTTTAATATTAAATTCTTTTGGTTCCATATCTAATATTTGAGGTTCTTCTTGAATACATCCATAATCTCTGTCTGGGCCAATATACGTTTTTTTAGTAGACTTGGTATTTCCAAACAGTTGTTGTCTTCTTAATTTAGTTTTACGCTGTTCTATAAAACGTTTAGTAAATACACCTGGACTTGCTTTTGTCATTTTTTTGTGTAGTATACTTATATGCGATGAACCTGTATTCAAGGAAGTTAGAGCAATATGACACCGTGTTTGATAAGACCCTTTTAAAGAAAAATTAATACGCTTTCCACCTACATATTTGGCGACTACACTATTAAAATTTTCGACACAGTTATTATTGACATTATGAATTAAACTTGAAGAATGGTATGCCAATAAATTTCTTGCAGCTAAAATGTCATTCCAAAGACCGGATTTTTCTAAATCGGGCACTAAATTATTTTCACTGTCTTTTGGACCCATACAAAAATATTGAGCACAATGTGTATGGTATCCAAATACATGGTAAGGTCCATTCAAAATGTCTGATTTTAATAATTTTATTTTTTCGGTTGTATTTATCTTCATTTTACTACGAAACTTTATGGCTTCCGTAACAGCATATCGAAGACGAAGTAAATTATTTTTTAAAAAAGTTCTTTGAACACCTGGAACAATATTCCCATTTGTACACTTGCGTCGACCAGCTATTTCACGAATTCGGTTTATATAATTTCTGAGCAAATGATTTGTACACTCTATTTTTTTAATATTCAAATCCGGTCCATATGGTTTAGTTAAATTCAAGTTCTTCATCACACTACTGTCACCATCTCCGATTAACTTGTCATATATTATGTTGTGCATTGGAATACTCTCCTTGAAGCCTTCAACTATTATACTTGATTCCATAGAAGTAGAGGTACTATTCCAATTTTTATAGCACACGTGAGACTTGGGTGGTTCATTTTGTTGGGAAGCACGATGACAAATAATGCAATATTTATTTTTAATGCCAACAAATAAACATTTTTTTTTGTATTCCGTCCAAATATAGAAGCGACACCAGATAAAGCATTATAATTGCTTTTATATGATCTTTTTAACCACGCCCCATCTGCAATTACGGTTATCAAAGGACGACCTTGTTCATCTACGTCTCCGTTTTCAATTGCAATTTTTGATTCCTCTTGTCCAGCTTTTTTCATCTCTTCCAAACTTACACTAAATATATTTTGACTAACTTCCTCATGAATATTTTGATAAGTAGGAAATGACATACAATACATATCAAGTATACCACAAAACTCTTCCAATTGGGAATATCTTTGTCCCGTGTTTAATATGGCAGAGGTAACCGCTGTATTTATATTGAATCCTTTTCGTTCGGGATCTTCTGAATAAATATTTTCTATCGCACCACACATGTTACATTTAAAAACAAATGTGCTAAGAAATCCATTTTTTTTTCATTTATGATTTGCAAGTTAGAAAATGTACAGTCAAACTTATTGTGTCGTATACTTTGAATTGCCTTGAATAAATAATATGCTATATCAACTATCCTTCTGCCTTGTAATACATATCTATTTAAAAAAATATTATAATAAATATTCTATTTTTACTTTAATTGTTGAGCTAAAATTTTATAAAGGCTAATAAAAAAAAGCGGAAAAGTGGGGACCGATCTGCTGTACATTAGGGGGTGGGGTGAACCTCGGACTAGGAAAATTGAAAATTTCAATTGTCTATAAATAGCTCAAAAAAGTAAAAATATTTTGAAAATTAAATCATGTAAAGAAAATGCCAATCTAAATAACTGGAAAAAATTTTAAGTATCTACGACTTATACTTTTTGAATATTAACAAATATTTAAAATCGTTTGAGGATAAATCGTTGTTATCGTTATGCTATTTCGTAAAAATTTAAAATTCAAACGCACTTAAAATTTTTCCTATAATGATGCTTTAAGTTTTTACTATAGTTACTTGAAGGAAAACTTAAGGAAAACATAGTGTAGTATTTTTAATCCTTAGTTATAAACACAAACCATTTTATGATTTTTCAACTTCAAAATTACTTACAAATTTTCGCGTTTTCGATAAATTTCGTAAATATTTGAACTATAAACGTTTATAAAAAAAATTGTGACTAACGATTTTTAATTTTTTTTAGATACAACAAAGACAACTCATATGGAACCTTGTATTAAATTTTCAAAATTTTTTGGTCATCCAACATTTTTTTATCAACACTTCAAAAAAAAATTCTCATAAAAATCGATAATTTCTGTGGTCTATAAATAACTCAAAAAAAGTCAACATTTTTTGAAAATTAAACTATATATAGATAACACTAACATAAATATTTGGTGAAAATTTCAAATATTTATTGTGATTAGTTTTTGAATTACAACCATATAAAAAAATCGATTTGGTCGAAAACTGGTTTTGCTTAAAAATTGAAGCATTATTTCGACTACTTATGCTGTACACAGACACACAAAAAAAAAAAAACACGCATCATTGTAAAATCAATACATTCATCACTCCATTCAGAATCTAAAATATTCTAATAAACATTAATAACTTACTCTTCTGCGTTTTTATCATGTTTATCTGATACTACTAATCTGTACGTAGAATGAAATATATTACTATTTATATGTGACATATCTGCATCGACTGCATCATCCGTATTTTTTCTAAATAATAATAGAAATATTAAAAATTAATAATTATGATCGAATAATTATAAATTAGGTACCTGCTATCAATTCCATCATTATTTCCTTCATCATTTTCATTTGATATATTAGAATGATCTAAAATCTATTGCAAAAATCAATGAATAATACATTATAATAGCAGTAATTAATAATACTACCTATATTACTAATTCTATAACATAAAAAAGTATTATTTATAATTTATTATACAAAATAACTTATAGATACTTACCTGAATATCGTTGTTCTCTAAGATTCTAGTATTTTTAGAATGTAAATTTTTCAAATTATGCCTTAATTTTTTCCATGGCGCAGATACTTTTGGACGTGTTTTTTTACTAAATCGCCAATCACGCATTTTTATAATTTATTATTATTTGCAATTGCATATAACGAATACAAACTATAAACTGAATAAACTGATTACTAATAGTATACTTACTAGTTACTATTATCATTAATTTTAATAACTAGTATTTAATATTTATAATTATAATCAATGCAATGCAATTATTAAATATGGAAAATATAAAATTAAAATTTCAAAGAAATTAAAACTCTATAACAATAGATTTCTTATCGCCCGGATGCGTGCGAACGGGACCGACTATATTCCATAGCACACGTACGCGCATAAACAAGTCAACTCGTACACTTTCAAAAATATTTTTGTATACTCGCGACAATGAATAATGCTAATAAGCTGGCGAAAAATTAACATACTTCTAGTAATCCAATTTCAATTTTTAAAAATTATTTGAATTCGTCAGCCTTTTTTTTATGATTTGTAGGAAACAGATTTTGGAAATTTTGGAGAGTTTACTTAGTACAGTTCCAAATAACTTCACTTACTTTCTCAAAATTAACTTGTTCTTTTAGATGATAACAATACAAACAAATTAAAAAGTTCTTCCTACAAGTCATAGAAAAGAAACTAACAAATTCAAATTAGTATTCAAATTTAAAATTGGACTACTAGAAGTATGTTAATTATTCGCCAGCTTATAGGTCTAAACGCATGAAAAATCCAATCGTTTAGAGCCCCCTTAATGAATTTCCTAGTATAAAATAATTTATGATTTTTGAAATTTTGTCAAATATAATACTAACAAAGCTTATAAAAATATTGTGATTATAAATAAAATTATTTTTTTAATTGGGCAATGAATAACTTATTATGAATCTTATATTAAAATGTCAATCAATTTTATCCAAAGGTATTCTTTTTATCTTTTAATCAATGTAAAAATAGAAATTTCAATTGTCTTTAAAGGATTATAAAAGATTCGGAATATTTTGAAACTTCTTATATCAATATTTTGTGAACATTTCATGCAAGTATTTATTGAGTAAGTAAAAGTGATTTTTATTATGAAAAATTATCTTTTAAATATAATCTTTATTTTGAAAATATTTCTTTACATAATTTGATAAAAATTTGATTATTATATTTATTAAGTTTTACTTTTTGAATGATAAACACATTTTAGTTTATGATACAAACAAGTATTTTCGAATATTTTGATACATAAAAACGAAATTCAAACAAAGTAGTTTATAAGCTACAAATATTTAGAATTGAGCAGACAAAGTAATAGAGCCAAATTTTGAAGTGCTCACCTATACTTTAAAATTTAAATACTTAAACTCAAACTGCTCATTAATTTCAATCATTATGTATTAAATATGCAAGACATAATTGCTGGGATATAAATTAAAAGTGTAAGTTTTTCATTGGAAAAGGTAAAAATTAAAAATTATAAATAGGTAATGAAAAATAATAAAAATTTTGAACTTTCATTTTGATTGTAAAATTGTACCTAAAAATATTTTAAAAACTCAATAGTTTTAAATAATAAGATAATTCATGTCTTCTTCATAAAATATTAACTAGTATAAGTTTTTGATTATAACAATACGAAATATTTATTTACGGTCAAAACTGATAAACAAAAGATTCGGAATATATTTATTTTTAATTAGTAAGGACAATATTAATTTTTACTCTTCAGCTCGCCCCAGATTACCAACTAAATCTAATTTCCCTACCTTAAACCACTCTCAAATTTGAAAATGAACTATTTTAACTGCCCGAAAGGTGATAGATGGTAAAACATTTCTTTTTAAAATCTAAACTGTCCACTTCATACTCAAGAATATCTAAAAATTCAAACAGTACAAATATTACTAACATTTATTGAAAGATATATGAAAATGGTACATGAGCAATACGTAACTTCT
>NW_020271057.1:0-30907 GCF_002803265.2 Melanaphis sacchari | reverse complement strand
ATTTGATTTCTATAATTGCTGAATCACCTATTAAACCATCTGAAAAAATAAACAAATATAATATATTAGGTAATACCTATCTGTCCTATCTATATGCATAACTAGTTATGTATAAGTCACCGCATAGTAATTATATTATAATTTCTTATTTACCTGGTGTAGCTGCAAGATAAGGAATATCTTCATCTACAAATAAACCACAGTTTTGTACTTTGTGGTTGGTTAAGTTTTCAAAACTAATTTTGGCTAACGGTTCCATTAGTTTGCCATGTTCCATAGCCTTACACGTAGTATTTTGATATAGAATATCATAGACAGTAGCCTTGCATGATGTATTTTTCCTCATTCTACATATTCTACCGAAATTTGATGCTGTCAAGCGATTTCTACGTTCAACATGCCATAAAGTTGAATTAGACTGATCTCTGGTATTAAATTCTAATGTTTTGCGAGCTTCAACTGACATCAATAATGAACTTATAAAATCAGATTTTTTTTTTTCTAGTTCTTCATTAATCATGACATTTTCCAAGGGCTCTGCTAGACCATAGTTTTCGTCAGGACCTGTAGATATTTTTGTTTTGTTTACCTTACTGGTGGGAAATTGTAATTTTCTTCTACGGTTGTTAAGTAGCCTTCTCTGTTTAACACCTAAATATTTTTTACAAACATAACCTAAACAGACCAAAACCATATTTAATTTTATATGAAATTTAAATTAAACAATATTTTTATTTTTTATGTACCTGGACTTTTATTTGTAATTTTTTTATGAACATTTCTGATATACTTCCCAGAAGTATTAAAAGATACAACGGCAGCCTCAACGCGATTGTTATAGGAATTTTTCTGAGAAAAATTGATTCGCTTTCCAGCTAAATGTTTATTTATTATGCTATTGAATTGCTCACAGATATTATTATCAACATCTATCAATAAACTTGGTGCATTATCAATGATTCTAGAATATATTTGATTAATTTCGCGAAGCAACCCACACTTTTCAGCTTCTGGTACAAGGTTAATTTGTCCTATTTTTGAACCCTTGCAAAAATAACTAGCACATTTTGTATGTTGACCAAGTATGTGATAAGGCCCATTTGAAAAATCTTCACGTAAGCCTAAATTAGATTAATTATAAGTATAACACCCGAAATAAGTACTAAATTAAAATATAATAATGAAATATTAATCGATTTACCTTTAACTTGTTCGTTATTGGAATCCCCTAAAGATTTTCTATATTGTACTGCCATAGTTATAGCTGATCTAAATTTGTTTAATTTTACTTGGTTATTCAAAAATGTTCTGATATGGATTGGGTACTTTGTATTTTTTACTAGACCAGATAATTTCTGTCCTAAATTTCTCAAAAGATGGTTTCTACATTCTATTTTTTCTACTAAAAATTTAGGACCGTAAGGCATTATTTGTTTCAAACGAGTAGAAACTGAACTGTCACCGTCACCTATAATATATTATGTTTAAAAAATACATATTTATTTCTATTGTATTTTTAAAGAGCATGTACCTATATATACAAATACTAAAAACATTGTTTTTCTTAACTAAATATAAATAATATATAGAATAAATAATAAATACCAATAAGTTTGTTAAATTTAATCCCATGCAATTCAATACTTTTTGAAAAGCCATCAGCAATAGCATCTGCCTCCATCCCAGTTGCTGAACCTTTCCAGTTCAAAAAACATCTGTGTTCGGATGCTATTGTGTTTTTATTTTTGGCACGCTCACACACGACACAGTATCTATTTCTGATTCCAATAAAAAGAATTTTTTTGGTATTGTAACCTATTATTGTTGCCTAGTTTGAAATTATAAGTAAAAATATTATTAAGTTAAATCTAATACCTAATCTTAAAATATAAGATATATTATTAATTTCTTACAACACCAGAAAGAGCATCATATTTAGTTTTATAGCTTCTTTTACACCAAGCTCCATCAGCTACAACTGTCACCATTGGAATACCATCACTATCAATATTACCTTCTATTATTGCTATTTTCTTTTCCTCCTCTCCTTAATTAATATATTGTAAAGTTTTATAAGACAATTTAAATTTAATGAAAGTTAATTTTGTACTACAAACAAACCAGCTAAACGTATTTCATCCCATGATGTTTCTTGTATGTATTCAGTTAAATTAGCTTCAGTTTTTATATATGTAGAATTGGTCATACAAGGGACGTCAATAGATGCCGCAAACTCTGCCAGTTGTGAATAACCAGTACCAACTGCAATAGATCCACTTACGGCTGCTTTATTAATGGCAATGTACTCTGACTCCGATTGAAGCTCAGAACATAATTTAAATTTTGTTGAACACATTTTGCACTCAAAATCCCATTCAGAATAAAAGCCAAGATTTCGTTCAGAAATGCATTGCATATCCATAAACGTACAATCAAATCCACCTTTATGCCTACACTGAAAAATCTGACGAAATATAAAATTGATGTCAACAATTCTTCTACCAACGAATTTTGAAATACTGAAAAAATATTTTAACAACACGTGTTTTATATACAGCTTCGTAGAGTATTTGGAATCTTTGTTTTTATTAATTAAATATTTTAATCATACTATAAAACTTACTCATAACTAGTAGAAACAAAAATATCAGGTTCCTCATTTTGAAAAGTAGTACTACACGATACGTTCATTATTTCTTCATTAAAACTATTAAACAATATAATATTCAATTCCTATACTATATGTTTATGTGCATTACAATAATATTGATTATAATTATGGTGCTCAGACGTATTGTGTTACACTTAATATATACACATGATTAATATTTAATATATTAAACTCCTTACGACGATGTGTTAAAATTTAAAGTAATTTGAATTATTTTAGAATTTTTGACTTTTAAAATCTTACTTTCAAATTCTGATCACCCTAGTTAGAATAAAAATTGAATGCACTTACTCTAATTGAGACAATGATTGCTCCTTTGTCAATGGTGTGTCAGCTAAATTATTTGCCATCGGCTCTTCGACATTACTATTGAGATATAAATTTAATAAAAATAAGTAATATTCAACTATTGCGATTTTAAATACCTATACAGGTAGTTCAAGAAAAAATGAACATAATAGCGATTTTTTCACGATTTTAACAAATTTTGTAAAATTATAATATTTAAATGTGTATAAAATATCGAGAACTCGTTCTGCTGCATTATAGTAGGGGTGGAGTGGACCTCGGTCATAGAGTAGGTCACTATACAATGGATGTGTTAAATTTGAATGCAATGATAATTGATAGGTATCATTGTATATGAAAAACGATTCTGAACGGAGATGATTTGTCAGTCTAGGATATATTATTATATTACCAATATAATGTGGAAGTCTCAAGTTTCTACGACTAGTACTTTTTTAAAAATAACAAAAATATAAAACCGATTAATAGTATCCTTGAATTTATGAATTTTTAAATTTTTTGTTATCGTAAAAAAGTTTTAATTGATTTACGCTCGATTTTTTTTATAAATATTGTAAGCAAAACTCATGTATTACCTTGTACTACATTTTCAATCCTTAGCTATGAATACAAAAAATTTATACATTAACTATACTAAATAATATGCAAATATTCGTGATTTTGAAGAATTTTGACAAGATTTGAACTTAAACACTTATAACAAAAAATTGTGCGTATGTATTTTGATTATTTTTGGATCACTCATAGAATATATGATTTAAAACCTTCTTTTGAATTTTCAAGTATTTTGACTCGGCCAAAAAATTTTAATCGACATTTATAAAAAAAAATCGAAATATTTCAAACACCTATAAATAGCTGAAAAATTAACGAAATATTTTCTACACTTATACTTTTTGAATAAAAAATCGTTTGATGCTAAATCGTTGTTTTACGTGATTTTGTAAAAGTTTAAATTTCAAACGCTTATACAAATGTTTGGGTTTTAGTTTGGTAGAGTTTTTTTTACAGATATTCAAAGAAAAACTTATGGAGACTCTGGTACCAAATTTTCAAACTTTAAGTATAAATACTTAAAATGTTATGCATTTTCAACTACAAAATAACTTCAAATTTTCGTGATTTTAAAATATTTCGTAATAATTTGCACCTTCTACGCTTATAAACAAAAGTTGTGACTTTTGATTTTTGATTTTTTTTTTAAGGCAATGAGTACCACTCATGATACATTTTGTATTAAATTTTCAAGAATATTTGGTCTGCCAGATATTTTTAGCAACATTTCAAAAAAAAAAAAAAAATGTCTATAAATAGCTCAAAAAAAGTCAAAATGTTCCCATGTATAGATGGTGTCAATATAAACATTACATTTTTAGTTTTTGAGTAACAGACAAATTAAAAATTCAATTTTGTCGAAAACTGGTTTTACGTAAAAATTACCGTTTTTTCTAATTTTTTTTTTTGTTTTCTCACGGCGCGTTTGAAAACTAATGAAAAATTTTGCCTTTTGACCCCTCGATGTACAATATACATTCACTTTACTATCCGATACCACCCCTGATTTGTAAGATTGAAGAACTTTTACTGCTCCAAAACGTGATAACAGATACAAAAAAAAACACATCATTGTAAAAATAAATACATAAATCACTCTGTTCAGAATCTAAAATACAAACGAAAATTCTAACATAACACTAAAATAATCAACACACTTTTTTATGTACTGCACTATTCTGATTTCGTACTGCACTAACAGTGTTGTATTGCACACCATTTTAGGCCGTGCTAATAACTTACCCCGAGAAAGAATCCACTAGTTTACCATTTGAGTCATCTGTCACAATAATACTAATATTATTAGATTGAGACTCAACAGTTTCTTCTGTTTGTTGAATGCCTATTCTAGTCAATATAGATTTTCTATAAATTAATTTTAAAAAAATAATTGTAAAAATTACATATTTTGTAAAATGTCTACATTTTAAATTGTAATAAAGCTCAATTAGAAAATTACTTACAACCCTTGTTTCTTTTTTAAATCTTTCATACGTTGACGTATAGTTTTATTTCCGAATGACCTTTTTTTAGTACGGAATTTTTTGGGTGACATTTTTATATTTTTCACACAATAAAATACAAAATGATACAAATTTCAACAAACAATAACAAATTAACAATAACAATTAAACAATGTTGAATGTTGGCTGTTGAAGCACTAAACATGTAGTATTGTGGTGCGCGTCATCCAACGTAGTACGTACTAGTACAAGGTCTATGAATTATGATTATAGTGATTATACCAAATAATATAAATTTCTATAGTATTTGATTATATTATTATTGGCAGTAGCCAGTCACCAAAATAAAATTGTTTCACATGAAAGCTATTCCTGGAAATTATTACGAGCGCGCTGATTACAGATAACCATAGCGCGCGGCGCGGCACGGCCTAGACCAGGACAAATATAATTACAGTCTATCGTGGTGGGGGAAATCGTATTCGATGTCGCGACGACCGTAGGACAGCAGCACACTACAGTAAACAATATTCAATAAAATTGAAATTTTTACGTAAAAAACTGTTTTGCGCGGGAAAGAACCACGAAGGCTACATTCATAACTAAGTAACGAAATTTTCAGACTGCAAACAAGAGACCTTTGTCTATGCAATGTCGTTTTTATTTTTTCTATATCACTTCTACAAAAAAAGTTATTCAACTCTGAAAAACATAAAAATAATGATTTTTAAAACAATAAAAACTTTTTTTTTTAGAAGTGATATCGAAAAATTAAAAACGAGGTTGCACAGTCCATGTTTTCCTTATTATTTGTTGAAAATTTCATTTCTTAGTTATGACTGTAGCCGTCTCGGTTCTTTCCCGCGCGAAACGGTTTTTACGGACGAATTTATTCATGTGTAGCATCCTCTTAAATAGTTTATACTATATTAAAATGAATTAACAGACACTTGAAATGATATGTTACTTCTAGCGAAGAATAAACGAATACTATAATATCATATAAGAGAATAAGAATAAAGGAAAATAGCTTATGCTTGTATGACACTAATTTTATTCTAATCATTATACCTTAAATCCCAAAAAGATGCTGCACTTTATTCTTTCAATCACGTTCTGCAACCAATGTTTACGCCGCAACCACTCCTTTGTTGAGATTGGCGTTTGCGACTCACACCTAAATGGAGTAGGGTACACAATACTTGGAGATAGATTAATACATATATATATATATATTAAATAACAATGAAATTAACAGAGAAATATATATTGACATAAAAATATAATAGGTAATAAATAATAATATAATAATAATGTCACTGGGGTGATCAACCACCAGTGAACACAAACAATATTAGTTATAAAACATTAGAAAACAACAAGCTAAAATAGCGGGCGAATTGCTCGTAATAAATTATACAATGTTAAAGGGAGAATGTAATCCACAGACACGTGGACTGCGGAACTGCAGGAATCACCAATCAATTTTAATCACACACGAACTGCTACTGAACTGTCGTACAAAATTGACGAACTGGCTGAACGAGAATATGTATCGATGGCAGCCACAAGTTTAATAGAAAATCAAAGAAAAATATTTGATGCCGAACTGGCTAATAGCGATCTGCTTTTTCACAACGTACGAGAGCGACAACGGAAACGACAACATGGCGCGAACAGACGCGTAACGGGCACTAACGGCGTAATATCCGTTGTCTTAACTTGGAGGACCGGGGGAGGGGAGAAAGCGTCCTCCGCCAGTACCACCAACGACGGGCAGTGGGCTCAGCTGCCCTAGCACACGGTGACTAAGTCCGAACAGTCCCTTTTTGGCGCCAGAGTTGACCAGGGTAGGTGAGTCGGACTGTTTCCTCTTGTGCTGAGAATTTTGGGTCGGGTCGCATTCCATGTCCCAGTTGTCCGGGATGTTTGACGGCATGGCTTCTTGGCTAGATGCGTGGACGCGAGATGGGGTGGAGGGTAAATTCTGCATGGAGTTATGGGCCGGTACCCCGTGCCTGTGGAGGTGACCGCGGTTGGGTTGGATGTTGAATCGCTGGTTGGCGCGTATCGGCTATTCCGGGTCGAATTTTTGGCGCGACCGACGCGATCGCGGTGGCGGCTGCGGCGCCTGCCACGGGTATCGCGGTTTTTGCGTACCACGCGATCGTGGTGGCAAAATCCGGACGGCCGTGTAAACGTATAGGGAGTTAATAAATTAAGTGTAACTCATCAACCGGGTGTCGGATCAAGTCGGTCGAAGGCTCTCTGGATTCGTCTTGTTGATCCGCGTCTACCGAGATACTGCACGCGAACATGCGGTGCGCCGTTCGCTGGCGGTAGTCCGTGAGCTGGATGACCGGGAAAGACGAGTTTTTCGTGATTGGCGGTGGCCGAGGTGGACGCGCGATGTGTAGATTATTACGGGAGACGCGATTGGTTAATCGGGCCGACTCAACATCAACACCGGCCCGAACGCGCACTTTTTATCGCAAAAACAGTTACCTGTGTAATACGATAGCCGTAGGAGCGCGTGCGCCAGAAAAGCCGTGATTTCTCAGCGAATTTATCACAGATTCAGTCGCGGTCTGCACCGATCGACGCAGAAGAACGTTACGCGTCTACACCAGTGGCAGTTTTAGGGTTCAATTTTGAGTGAGGCGACTAAATTTTTACGTACATTTATATTATATAAAAACACAAATTTATTTATAAAAATATTTAACTATACTGACGCACAGAGGTATCTAATGGAATTTGTCAATAACCTGACGAGAAATCTAAGGAAAAGAAAAATGATTTATTATTAAATTTTGCTAGAATGTCATCAATGGGTAATTAAATATTGTGGTGTATTGTAATTACTATTGCGCTACAAGAGAAAGTAGAGTGATTTACTTTTGTCCACCGCGATGCGTGCTGGAGCCAAAGTAACACGTCGGCAGTGGTGGTGGTCCGCCGTGAGGACTTCGTGATCACCAGACACTGAAAACTGGTACAAAAGGGGGTACAGAGAGGAAAACATTTGCATATAATTGTCACAAATGATTATATAATATTAAGATTGTGATATTTCGTTAATTGGGTTTTGATTTTTATTTACAGAGAATATAAACTTTGACAGTAATTTAATATTAAATATGATGGTATTATAAAATAAGAGCTCATGGAAAATTCCGTGACGTTACATTATCTAAAACATCATACATGAAATCAACAAGGGCAGCTGAATTTTTTTTTTTTTTTATTTTTTTTTTTTTATTTTTACAAGAGATTTACAATCTGTACTTACTAGAACAATAAGCAAATGTGCGTAGGGTATTTACATATGACTTTTTTGATGGAAGAAATCACCCATTGGTGATACTACCTATTTTGTGTTCTTAGTTTTAAGTTAGGTTAATTTTAATTATTAGACAGAAGGTCTCGACACCATCTTCGCTTAAGCCGTCTAGGTGGATTACCTGGAATGGACAAGGTAGATAGTTTTTTAATTAGAGGATTAGGATGAAGAGGTAGTTTAGTGTGAAATCTTTTATAGTAGCATTTAGCTTCGTCAAGTACTGTTGTTATTCTTAGATCATTATGAAGCGTAAGATTGGATACGAAGGGAGGGGCATTTGTGATTTTTCTTAGGGCAATGTTTTGAAAAGCTTGAATTTTTTGAATATTTGATTTTTTTGCGCTACCCCAGAGCTGGAGCCCGTAGGTCCAGATGGGTTTTAGAAGAGCTTTATATATTATTAATTTTATATTTAGGTTAGTGTGTGTGTTTCTGTGTAGCAATGAGCTTAGAGTGCGTAATCGATTGTTTAATTGTAACCTTTTTGATTTTATGTGTGGAGCCCATGTAAGTCGACGGTCTAAAATAAGTCCTAGATATTTTACTGTTTGGGAATGGGGAATATGAATTCCATAGAGATTGACGTTTGGACATGGAGCCTGTTTTAAAGTGAATGTCGTGTGAAAGGATTTATCTTGGTTTACTTTGACTCTCCAATTAGTGTACCATTTTTCCATAAGATGTAGGTGATTTTGTAGGTTTCTAGAGGCTATCAGAGGGTCTGCATTGATGGAAATTATTGCCTTATCGTCTGCATATTCTGCAGTTAGCGTGTGAGGTGTCGTAGGTTGATCTGATGCGTAAATGTTATATAGTATCGGGGAAAGTATGCCTCCTTGAGGGACACCTGCATTTATAGGGGCTATGCTTGAGACAGAGGAGCCATAGCATACTCGGAAGTTGCGGTTGGTTAAGTATGATTTAATGAGTAGGTAGTAGGAAGGGTGTAAGAATTGTTTGAGTTTGAATAGTAGGCCATGATGCCAAACTTTGTCGAACGCTTGTGAAACATCCAAAAAGACACAGGTGCAATACAATTTTTTCTCAAGCGAGAAAGAAATTGCATCAACTATCCTGTGAGCTTGATGGATTGTAGAATGTGATTGGCGGAAGCCAAATTGGTGATTTGGAAGAATTTTATTTTCATTGATACTAGGTAAGATTCTTTTGAGAATTAATTTCTCGAGAATTTTTGCAAAAAACGGAAGTAGGCTTATAGGTCTATAAGACGTTGCCAGATCTGGGGGTTTATTGGGTTTTAGAAAGAGAATAATAGATGAGAATTTCCAAACAGTTGGGAAATAGGAAAGTCTTAGTATAGCATTAAAAATATGAGTAAGGTGAATGATAGCTTTTTTTGGGAGATGCTTAGCGACTTCTGCAGTGATTAAGTCATAGCCCGGTGATTTTCGATTGGGATATTTTTGAATTATGTACTTGACATCATTTGGTGAGAAGTGTTTGACAGGGGTAGAGAGGGGAAGGGGAGTATCTAGAAACTGGTTTACTGTGTTTATATTGTCATAGTTAATTATGTTTTCATGAGGCTGAAACGTGTTATGCAGATGGGTCTTGAATAATTCTGCTTTTTCTGAGTCTTTAGAAGCATAGGTGCCGTTGTCTTTTTTGATGGGAATATTCGAAGATTTATATTTAAGAGCTTGCTTGGTAGCTTTCCAAAGACTTCCGTCTTTATTTGATAGATTAGATAAGTGGTTATGAAGTGATTCTAGTTTATGTTTAGTGAGAACTTTTTTTAATCTGTTTGCCAGTTTATTGTATTTATGTTTATCCGAAGGTAGTCTAGTTCGATGATATTGGGCCCTTAATCTACGTTTCTCGGCTATGATAACTCTTATGTTTTGGGGAGTTAGATTAGTTACCTTGGGGAGCTCATTTGGATTTGTTGATGCCCAAGCAGCTGTTTGTATGCAGTTAGTTAGGTCATTAATTGCTAAGTCGATGTCGTCAGTAGATTTTAATTTGACATTTAATTTAATTTCTTGTTGGACAAGATTATGGAATAGGAGCTTATCGGTGTGAGAATAGAATAGTTTAGGTGGTTGGAGGCGAATTGGTGGATAGGTGTTTACAGTTAGCAGTATTGAGGAGTGATCAGAATTTAAATCTAACAGGTTTTCAGTGGTAGTGTGTATTCTGTTAGGAATTTTAGTAACGAATATGTCCAGAATGTCAGGGTTTTTTCTTAAGGACGTTGGCCAGTAAGTTGGTCCAGGTGGGGCAAGTACTTTGAAATTATTATTTTTGACAAAGTTATATAGGATAAGTCCTCTTGGGTTATTGGCCCGACAGCCCCAATATTGGTGTTTAGCGTTGTAGTCTCCTCCAATTATGAAGTTGTCCTGTTGGATGGTATTGAAGTAGTCAGTCAGCTTTTGGGTGGTAATTTTATGTTTAGGAGGGGAATATATAGCTGCAATAGTGAATGGTGTAAAGTTTAGTTTTATTGTTAGCGCACAGGATTGCAGGTAGTCTAGTCGGAAGCTCGGGAGTTCTTGGAATTCTAGTGAGGATTTTATGAATATGGCAACACCTCCATGTGCAGTGTTGTCAGGGTGGTTTGTATTAATTAGTTTGTAGCCGGGAATAAAGAAGTAAGAGTTATTGGTGAAATGAGTTTCATTTATCATAGCAATATCGATACGTTTAGAATGTAAAATTATTTGTAATTCGTTTATGTGGTTTCTTAGGCCATTTGCATTAAATTGGAGAATTAATAATGAAGCGTTAGTGGGTGAGCGATTAGTCATTTTTTTTGTCTAATAGGCCGGATATTACTTTAGTAAGTAGAGCTAGTAGCGGATGTATGAAGGCTTTGAATTCATCTATAAAATTTGACATTACTTTACTGATATCAGAAGTACAGGAGTCAGAGGAGTTTTGTGGAGGATCGTTGGAAGTAGCTTGAGCGTAAGTTTTGGTATTAGAAGAATTATTAGGTGAGCTATCTTGCAATGGGTGGCTTACTTGTACATTTGATTGCTTAAGTCTAGAATTGTTTACAGGTGCATTATTATTTTTATTTGAATACTTGCGTTGTTGCAGTTCTCGGTATATGGTGCAGCCCTTGTAGTTGGCAGGATGATTATTGGCACAAAGAGCACATTTTGGCGGGTGTTCACGAGAGTTTGGACAGGTTGCTGAAGGATGATTAGCTCCACATCTCACACAGCGTGGGGGGTATCCACAATAGTTTTGTGTGTGGCCGTAGTCTTGGCAGTTGGTGCACTGGCTTATTACTTTGGGTTTGTACGGTTCCTCTAATTTGACTTTGGTGTGAAGCAAGTTTTGTAGTTGGAAGATTTCTTTGGATTTTTCAACAGGTTCCAGGTCTATAAAAAATAGTGGCAGAGGGATTTTGCTATTTTTATGTAGGACATTTGTAACTTGGCGGATATCGAAATGGCGGATTAATAATTCTTCTTTGATAGTTTCAGTTTTGGTAGAGGGATGGAGGTTCCGGATCACTACGCGTAGTGGCTTATCTTCTTTTAGTTGAAAAGTGTGATATTCAGCTTTATTTTCTTTTAAGAGTTGAATTGTTGTTCTGTAAGATTCAGGGTGCTTTGTTTGAATTTTAAGACGATCTATTGTAGATTTGCAGATGAAATTATCAACTCCAATGAGTTCGATTAATTTGGTACATAGACCTTGAAAATCAAGCACTCCTTTTATATAAATAGGAGGAGGTAGTTTAACTAAGATTTCAGCATCATGTTTTGATATATCATTATCACCAGGATCATCTGAATTATTTTCATTTTCATTTTGGGCGAGTACTTCATAACGGTTAGTGGTTTTGAATAATTTGTTTTTGTGAGTTTGAGGAGAGGTGGGGGAGTCAGGTTGTGAGTTTGATGAATTAGAAAGCAATCTTTTATTTTGTTGGGTCGTTTTCCAACCATCAGCTGTGTTGGTTAATTTGATCGCAATCGGTTTAGTTGCTTTTTTGGAAGTTTGGGTGTTATTAACATTAGATTGTGTGTTTGTGTTATTCTTGGTCATGATGAAGGTAATTAATTAAAATATATATATTACTATCAGTGAAGATAAGTAGTTGAACGTTGAACGTTGCGTGTGACTCGGCGACTTTCCGATAAGAGGTACCGCCGCATCGGCCGGTACCTGTGTGTGTGTGTGTGCGTGCGTTATGCAATACTGTGAGTTATAGTATAACGTAAAGAATAGTTTAAATTAATAAGCTTTAGAGCACTTAGTGAATGGATCGAGCTTACTGTTGTCTCTGTGTAAGAAAGACAAGCTGAGAGAAAAACACTATACGTATTTTGGTTTAAGTTTCAAAAAAAAGTGAAAAAAAAACGAACAGACATGAGCGAAATACATCGTATACGTACGGAGCGCAGAAAGACGCGTGTGTATCGAACAAGTGTCGCCGCGAGAGTGAAGGGCAGCTGAATTAAATGCTTTACAACGATCTAAAACAATATCTTTGAATATTCTTATTGAAGACTCTACAATATTATTTGTGTTATGACCACAAATAAGTAAATCTTCCCTGTGACATATTGCCCATTCTTTAATCCTCTTTTGATATTTTTTCAAATGATTTGAAAACTTTTCATTTTTATTGGCACATAAATCATTTAATTTTTTGTTAGCTTCATCTTCATTAAATTCAAATAGAATATATCTAAATTTTAACATTAATGGTTATCTTTCATTTTTTGTCACATCATGTTTGGTATAGCAAAGCCGCCTCCAAATAGACTGGCAAACATGAAAAGGCACAAAGCAATAGTGTACTTAGACTCTGGAAAGACTTCTTGTAGTGCTTGACGTTCTGCTGTACTATCGTCTGTCATGAATACTGAAGGTTGATTTTGGCCATAAAAAAAAAAAAAAAAAAACATTTTTCCTCTAAATTCTTTTTAAATAATTTAAACGCTTGGACATATTTTCTTTTGTTAAATATTTATGAATGACAACCCTTAAAGGGATACTACCAACTTTTGAAACGCTAAAAAAAAAAAAAATACCTACATTTTGTGAACTCTCATCATAATTGGAGTAATAATTACTATACATAATGGATTGCTTGAAATTTCCAATATACCACCAGATTTTTCATACAATGGTTTTTTAATCTCCAATATTTCACTAACAACTTTATCAAATCTGTCTCCATAATTTTCTGATTTTATTCAATAATAATAAATTTATTGTAATAAAAATAGTACATACATGTTTAAAATGTATAAAATATATTTATTTTAATTAATATTTTAATCCTTTATACATACTTTTTATCTATGTAAAACTATGTAATTATTATACTTAATACCCCACATATTCATGAATTCACAATTTTATTTGTGTTTAAATTTAATTATTTATAACATTTGTAATTATAATATAATAATTAATGTAATCACAATTCACAATCCAACAGATTATAGTATAATAGAATAAATATATAGATAATAAAATAAGATGTTTCACTTTTTTTTTTTTTTAAAGAAAACTAATATATAAATATATATTTACAATATAATATAACAATTATTAACTATTTGTAACATATCAAAATACACAAAAAAGTTATATACTCATTAACAATACATTTAATATAATTTATAAATTAATTACTGGAATGTAATATACAAATATTCATATAGAAAATAATTGCTAAGTTAGGTGATCTATACATCATTCTTGATATACAAACCAAAACAAACAGGAATATATTCAAGAATTTTCCTTATAAATTAAGACCGGATTTATATGCGTGCAAACATGCACCAAAAAAAGTCAAAATATGTGAGAAAAAAATGCATAATATGCAAAACAAAATTTTATTTTTATTATATTTTATATTTGATTTCAATTTGATTTCAATTTTCATAAACAAAAAGTATAAGATGCCTAATATAGCAAATATGCAATACAAAAAATGTAATTTGTTAAATTTTAATTTAATTTTTTTTCATCAGGTAATACATTATAAAAAATATTTTACTAAAATTAAATTGTAGATACATTGTGATATAAATAAGAAAAAGTATATGGAAGTTTAGTAACTTATTTTTAGCGTCCAAATATTCTTTGAGACGTAAAATATTTGATATTATATAAACGTACCTATAATCTATTTTTTTGCTCAAAACCTGAATACACCTGTTAGGTATATATTTGTACTGTTTTTTGTTATGTAATAAATCTAAAAAAAAGGCCTTATATATATATATATATACATATATAGTATTATGTGTTACCTTTTTCTTCTCTCTGACAATGTTTTCACTATTGACGTCTTGAAGGTAACCGGTATGCGTTTAAGAAATCACAACACTTATTTAATTTTATTATAAAACTTTTAAGTTTTAATACATGAAATATTTTTAATTTTTACTGTTAACAATCTTTAATGCTTATGTCTCTTTGTACGTATATATACGATCCGCGTAGTCTTTTACTCTCGATTGTGATCGTCTATATAAAGAGGCATAAGGACACTGTCCGTGTGACCGGCGATGACCGGCCTTTTTATAATTAATATACTATGTGTGTGTGTATGTTTTATCTATTGTTCTTATGATCTGACTATAGGTCATTTTATTATATTGTAATTAAATATTTAATTTTTGTCTTACATGATTATATTAATAGATGACTTATAACTAAAGTTATAATTGTTTATTTTATTATACAGTAATTAAATATTTAATTTTTGTCGTATGTGATTATATTAATAAATGACTTATAGCTAAAGGTCATAATTATTTATTTCATTATATAAATATTTAATTATGATTGCTTGTGAGCACATCATTACAGTTAAAATATGCAAAAATATTCAAAATATGTACTAACATCAGAATATGTAAAAATATACAGTATAACATTTTGATATTTAATCGATCAATTAATGATTTGTGGACACTCATTGATTGTATGTTTATAATGTTGAAAATAGTAATATGCATTTTATACAAAATTTGGTATTTACTTATTAACAATAATACACATAGAGAACAATTTAATTTATTAACATTTGTTAAAACACCCAGGTCGCATATGTAATGATTGTGTAACTTTCAATTTTTTTTTAAATTACAACAAAATTTAATATTATTTAATTATTAATATATTTGAAAAAATATATAATGGAATATTGTTAAAGCATTTGTTAAAACCCTTTACAATAAATGGCAATAGAACATGTAATATCGCAGTTATACTAGTTATAACTGCATGAAACTAGTACCTATCTAATTATAATAATCTTGATAGTTGGTAGTTTTATCAAAGACTAGTGATTGCCAATATTCTTAGTTTTACAAATTTCCCATAATAAGGAAATTAATTTTTCCATAACACACGCGATTACGGCTTAAGATGATTTTTTGGAAAATACGAGTATTTTGATCACCGTTGTGGTAGAAAATGTCAACGCAGTGAATAAGTTTTTCGTTCATTGTTATCAGCAGATAGCGCTGTTATTATAGTTTTTATTTTTCGATTGATTCATCAGATTTCTAATTTATCAGCGCATTCTCGTAATGGTGCAATTTTTACTCGCGAGTTCAGCGGCAAATATAAAGGGACGTTTGCAAATTCGTAATGTGACAAAAGAATACTTGAAGTAACTATAGGAGACAATTGTTTTATTATTTTTTTTCAGGTATAGATATTGTGTGGCAAAAATAAGCGTAAAAGTCATATTTGTTTTATTTATTGGTATGTTGTTAGATACTCATATACAGCATATTAGAATTATGAAACTAAATTTTAATTTTAATATTGATACCATTATTGGAAAACTCATAAACTGAAGCGGAATCCTTTGAAAATATTGATTTTTTATTTAACTAAATCCTTCAAGTCTAAATGCTTTATAAACCAAATCTACAGTAACTGATATTTTGAAAATACCTTATACTAATAAAATAATATTTCCATATTGATGGCTTTAGTTATATTGTATTGATTTTTTTTTTTTTTTTTAATATATTGGAATTGTCTAATATAGGTTATTAATAAAAACAAAAATGAAGAATTTTAAAAATTTTAATAACGTGGAATTAAGTTAAAACCAAAATCTGAAAAATTAAACGGGTTTTAATTTTTGAGTTTTTTTAATTTGGCTAGTATAAGTACTCGACTTACTTCACTTGTTTTTTTTGTAACTGTGTCGACTCATAGAGGGGATGAGAATAGGTCTTACAAAATTACCACTAATATATATAGTATGTCCCAAAAGTTCCGTATCACCCTTAATATAAATTGTTTATATTTAATAAAACATCTATCACTGTATTATTGGAAAGTGCCATCTATATAATATACAGTTTGGACATCACATAAAAAATTAAAACTTTTCACAAATGAAGGAATCAAAAAATTTTTTAATCATCGTTTAATAATAATATCGGTTCATTTTGCATTGTAAATAATATATTTATTTATCATAATAAGTCGTGTAAGTAAAGATTGTATAAAAATTAGATTATCCAAAAGAATTTTTCGTCGCCTTTCGTATAAGTATATATTTTTTCCTACACGATCTACGTCTTTAACACAGATAGTAATATATAAACCTTGTTCGATTTCTATCAATTAAACTTCTATCGATAGAACTTAAGTCTGCTGTATGACTTCCTTTAAATTTTCTAGTACATAATTATTTTTTGCAAAAGTTTTAGCAGTATATAGGGTTTATTGTAGCACTTTCACCGAGTAATACTGTTTTTAGATTTATATTTTATACAAATAATACATTTAAAATTGTCGTATATCAATTTTATATGTCTACGGTTACTTTTTATCATTTAAATATCCTCCTACACTCAAGAATTTTTTTAAATTTTTTGTTTTTGTTGTCACAAACTGTGGTTTCAACTGACAGGTCCAAACTAACAACAAACAATAAACCGTCAATTATACGTGAATAATGTCGCGATGAAGTAATAATACTAATAAATTAGTAGTGATCATAACTCTCAATCTTCAGCACACGCTGTATAAACTTACAAGAAGTAAGTTAATCAAACCTGTAAGTTGTAACTAATAATAATATCTAATCTATAATTTATGTTTGATTTTTTTTCGATAAAAAAAAATAAATAACACAAAATAAACTGCGATATAAGGGACTTTCAAGAATTTACTTAAATAATTTATTAATTTTTTTTGGCAGAGATCGGAATAAATTTTTGGCGAAAAAACGGTCAGAAATATGGATATATAGAATAATATATCAGAATAACGGGTGAGGGTCAATATAGCTGAAAACGGTTACGCCTAATATTATAATCAAGATTTTTCGTACAAAAATAAATATTTCATTAGCCGTCAGTAATTGGAATCAAAAATCAACTTTACTTTTTACAAAATATGTGGTACACTTAAGAGTACTAGTGCTACCTATATCTCATGGTTTTAAACTCAATTCAATATCAAAATAAATATACCATGACTACAATAACCGTTGTCCTCCAAAAAATGTAATAATCGATTTTTGAAAATTTCAGAACACAAAATAGATATAGTGTAAGTCATAAGAATACTCATTTTTAGTTAAAATAAGATTAATAATTTTTTTTTTAATTTCAGATAAGGTGTGATTATTTGGACATGCCAAAATTTTTGGGGTTGTATTTAATATTGTATTATATTTAATAATGAATGACCTATACACCACAAGTACCCGCAAGAACTCTACATTTATAAGACTCAAAATAATTTTGCATCTCCGCTCGGTTAACATGTAATTATTATTAAAGTCTGTTCGAAATAACTTGAAATACCTCCCATTTAGTTCCATATATAGTATTATCGCAAACGCACTCATACGATATTCGATTTTCGTATGTTTTATAATATTTATGAACCTGTTTAATACCTATTAGTAATTAGGGACCGGATTTATATGGAAAATAAATAAATTCATTCGTATTTATCTGAAATTTACATAGAAATATAGAATAATTTTGATTAAAAATGTTGAAGTTTCGTAATGTATAAATGTGTAGATTCTAAAATTAATTTTTATTTCTTTTTTTGTTGCATATTTAATTAAAAATGCATATCAATAACATATTTTTGGATAATTACATAAATTTTGCATATTATACAATATAAATTACAATAGTAAAAATTGATTTTCATTCGTTACATATATTTGATAAAATACAGCTAATTTAACGAAAACTACTCAGAATAGCTGAAGTCATAACAGAAAAAATCAAGAATAAATTTCATTAGATCCAAACTTACAAATGATCTGTCAAAAAATCATAGAATTTCACATTAAAAAAAAATCAATTGTATAATCTACAGTGAATGTGGTAAAGATAAGAAAATGTCAGTTGAAGATTTATCTTATTTCAAATGGCTGGTACCGAATTGGTTCCCGAGCTCCAACCCCACATGCCGAATTGGTTCCCATTCGAAAAAGGTATTTTATTAAGTTAAGCCGAATTGGTTCCCGTTTAATCACGCACATTTTCCTTCTCAATTTTACAGGCTTAGGACTGTCAACTTAAAAGTAGGCTTGGTTAAAAATGTGCGTTAATGTGTGTTATAAAAAAAAAGATAGAATATATACAATTTTAAATCGTTGATTTGGAAGTCAACTATAGTCAAAATACAAATAATAAAATATAATAAATAGGTACCTACAATTATTTAAAAGCGTTGGTTTGCAAATTTGAAACAAACTTTCTTTAAATATTCAACTCCCGTAATTTTCTTATTAATATAATCATTCATACAATTTTCCAAGTACTTGTTGTTTTTTTGTTGTTTGCTAGTTAGTTTTCTAGTATTATTACTTCGAAATTTTATGTAATTTAATGTTTGTATGCTATTTAATGTTTCCATAAAATAAAATATATTAGGATGGGCACTTGTAAATTCTTGATTCAGCTTTGAATGAAACGATTCACAACAATTTGTAGTCCTATCGATATTTTTGTCAAATCTAGCCCAAAATTTCGGTGGAAAGATTCTGTCTAACTTTATATATGTATCATGGACGTAGTCAAAGAACTGATCTAATTTTGGGCAGCAAGGTTTTATGGCCATCAAATCATTATAAAAACAGTCTTCGACGTCTTCGGGTGATAATAAGGGCAGTCCAAAAAATAGTTTCAGAAGTTGCCCGATTTCTGAAGTATTATCTTTAAATTCATTGGAAAGACCAAACTGTTGAATTTTTCTCCACCATGACTGACATAAATGGAATCTGCAACCTCTAACTGTAACTTGCTGTAGCTGTGAAGTAATGGCACTATGGATAGCTGTTTCAAAATCAACGAAAACCGTGTCAACTGTTAGATATTTTGAGACCTTATTTAATGCAAGTATGTAAGTTTCCGTAGTCTTGTTCGGGAGTAGGCTGAATACGACAGGAACATAGCTATTTTGTACCTTGATAAAAATAGAAAATAATTGGTAAAATTGCTTAGGACAACTTTTGAATGTTCCATCGACAAATAATGTAGTGGCTTTCTTGAGTTGTTCCAAGTTCTGCGTGCATGTAAATGTAATTATATTGTTGACAGAATCGTTGTCATAAATAAAGTTTTCTCCGATATTAGTTATTAACGAATATTCACTGACACTTTTATGCAGTTCTTCAAGATTAGAAGGTAACTTGGGAATTGTTCTTAATTTAGCAGCATTTAAATTTTTACGGATTCTGTTAATATCATTTTGAAGTAGTGAGTCACTATGACTGTTTGTAGCTATCTCCTTGCGTATAATTTTAGATGGTCGCTCTGTAATAAGTTCGTCACATTTTCGTTTTAGTGAATTTGTCAATTGTTGTCGCACAAGAGTACCATCGGCTTCTTTTTCGTGGTTATGTGTTAATACTTCTTCACATAAACAATCTCCGTTCAACTTAACATATGCTTTACATTTTCGTTTTGTACATATCCACCTCTGTATGTTATCTGCTAGGTTCTTTTGGAATCCAAACTTGTAATTGTCAATAATCAACAACTTAGTTCCCTTTTCACTAAACATAAACTCCATAATTACGAAAAATTAAAATTTAAAAAATAAAATATGAAATACAAATTACAAATTTATATGATGTGTTCGAGACTGTACGGTGCTCACTGCTCACTAACATTATTGTCATTCGTACATAGGATAATATAGAAGATACAGCGATAAAAGTACATATTATATCTCAATCGTTATCTTAATTGATCGGGGTATCACCGATAATTTGCTAAACTGCCAATATATAAATATTAAAGATATTGCCATCTTATTGTATATTATACTATAGAGTATAGACTATAGAATATTGCCATGAAGGAAGGTACATTTATATTTTATACTATCTAATTTATATTTTGTACTAATTATTAAAAATTAAAAATTACCTGTACGCAAACGGGAACCAATTCGGCTCAACTTAATAAAATACCTTTTTCAAACGGGAACCAATTCAGCCAAACGGGAACCAATTCGGTTACTCCCTTTCAAATATGTACCAATTGTAACTTGAGACGTGGAAACTGGAAAAAATGTTTCCAATAAACATAATTTCATAAAAATAATACTACTCTGAATTTTTTTTTTTTAAAGTTTTTTTTATATATTTAGACTGTCAAATATTTTTACTAAAAATCCTATAGCTTATTATTATCAAATTGTAAAAATAATATTGAATATTTTATATTTTTTTCATAATTATTATGGTATGCATCTGCATATTTCATAGATTTTTACTGCATATAAATCCGAGTCTTTATATAAATACACGTATACTTAACTTTATTATAGGTAGGTACTGTACCTATGTTCTGAATTTTTAATTCGTTATTTTTAATGATTTATTTTTATAATGGTGCACATACAATACACCTATTATGATAATAATATCATGATTCACGACTAAAATTACTTTGCTGTGAGTCTAAATAATAATAATAATAATATATATTAGGTAATATTGTTTTGCTTTTAACTGGCAGCGTAGATACGACCATCCCCTATACATGTACCGCCCTCAGCTCCGACGCTTTATTATCTTTTGGGTTCATAGTTGAATAAACTAAGTACGATTTCCCCGAAGGGATGTATTAGCCTTTGCAGTCAACCGAATGCACAAACATCGTTTGCTGGCACACCTGTTTGGCTCTCCCGATTCCCATATCACTAGTCACCCGGCAAACAGACCTCGTACAACTCGACGCCATAGTTCGTCTTTGTTCGTCATCGTTTTCATATATTATATTATATTATATTTCGAGCTCTTCCGTTTTTGCGGGCAATATAATTATAATTTGTCGATAGACCAAGTGATACCTGTTTATACTGAAGTGGAGTGGTCTTAATCAGTTTTTAAAAAAAATTTTCTTAACATAAATTTTTAATTTTGTTAATGAGTAAAATTATTGGAAAAGTGTATTTTTGTTTTATTATAATCATTATTTATTCCATACATTTTGAAATTTTTACTTTCTTTAGTTGAATTATATACAATATACATTTTTAATTCCTTATTCTAAACATCTAAACTATAAATGATAGATATTTATACAAAAATTGAATTTTGGATGAATTTATTAAAGTAACCTGAATTTATTTTAATAAATTTATCAAGATTAAATACAAAATGTTAAACTATAAAATGTTGCTTAAATATTTTCCTAGGTTCCATAGATAAACCCAATTGAGTAGTTTTCTTTTTACATTCCAATGTGGTTAAAAGTAGTAATCGTGCTAGGTGATTTACTCTAACTTTTTATCTATATATAATTTTAAAATTAAGTGATTATAATTTATAGATTTATAGATAGTATATGATAATATTTTATATTTAAGTAATGATAAAAAGCAATAACTGTTCGTCTATATTGCAATGTTTACAGAAACGGTTTATAAATATTTTATTTTATTACTTTTTTATTTATATTTAATATAATCATAGTATTGTTATGATTAAGTTTTATAATGGATAACAATTTATTTATTTTAACAACACATTTATTTATTTTAAAAATTAATACAAATCATTAACAAATGCAATAATTATATATATATATATATATATATATATTATATTATAAGCTAAATAATCGTAAACAAAACTATAATTATCAGATAATAAATATATATTTAAATAATTTGTTATCATACACGTATTATGAGTTCTCGGCAATTTCAATTTTATTAACACTTTTTGTTTTTGATTTTCAATAATAATTTTTCTGAAACAATATAATAATATAGTATAGTTTATAGTCCTGAACAATTTTATTTAACTAATTATAACTTTTAATTTCGTTAGTATATCATTTCTAATTTCAATATTTTTAAAGAAACAAATTATTTTAATTAGGTATCCATATGGAATATCCCAAATAATCGTTTAAGTTATTTAGATAAAATCGTTATTTTTATCTGCAATTTTCACAACACCATATTATTGTGTAAAGTTAGATGTAACGCGGCGTATTTAGTAGGCAATTTTGGTACATTACAGTCTTAGTTATTCGTTTTTTCTGGTACCTATCTCGATTTACTTTAATGTGTTTCATTGATTAAGAGAGGACATCACACCAGCCATGTGTTGTGACTTGTGACAATCTTATAGAACGTAAAACATGATAAATCTTGTATTTATAATAATTCATTTTACACTGTTATTTTTAAAATTCAAGTAAATTGTTTCTATTATGTTTGATGGCTTAGTCAAGATAAAATGCTCAACGAATTCTATGATTTACGAAATGAAATAAATTCGCTTACGGAGACAAAAGGAAAACTTATCATAGAGTTTGAAGATAAAAACTAGCTTATGGATTTAGCTTTTTTAGTTGACATAATTATTTATTTAAATTAGTTAAACGTGTATTTTCAAGGTCAAATCAACTTATTAGTAATACATATGTTTCAAATAATAACTGTCTTTTAACTGAAACTTAAATTATGGTTATGTCAAGTTAATTTTTTATATATTTTCCTGTGTTGGTCAGCCAAAAACAGAATACCAAGAATACCGAGAAACACGATTCTTTGATTTTAATTTTAAATAATGAATTTGAATACCATTTTCAAGATTTTCGTAAGAATAGTGGACTTGTTATTTTCGTAAAACCATTTTCGATTGATTATATTACTACTATGAAAACTAAATTTCAAATGAAATTCATTATGTTGAAATCAGATATTCAATATCATTCAAAAAAAATTAATCTGTCATCTTGATTAAATTTTTATAAATTATATCTACCTAATGAAAAAAATCCAGTCCTCCATGGCCACGCATTACTCATTCCTTTGCTTTTCGGCAGTACCTATTTTAGTGAATAATTGTTTTCAAAAAAATGAAAAACATCAATAAGATAAAGAATTGGTTCACTATATCAAACAAACATCTTGAAAGTTGTTTCATATATATATTTTTTTATTTTTTTATTTTTCGGTTTTTAAAGGCCATCAAGGCGCATTATCGCAACATAAACTTGCTTCCATCTGTATCTATACCCTGTGCTATTGTTTCACCATCTTGTAATCCAATTTCTATTAAATTCTTCTCCACTTTGTCAATTTTTATCAATGGATTTGGCAATACCTTAAATTATATAGATTACTTTTTACGATTTAACACATAAATGTTGAATATAATATAATCGTGGATTAACTAATAGCTATCAATTTTTTTAATTTATTTATTGTTGAACATTGTTTACAGAGAATAAAGTAACTAAAATGGTTGAATACAATAATAAACCTGTATTAGAAAAAACTAATGATATTGTTACAAAGAAATATTGGTTAATCGGTAGTTATTTAGCGTTTTCCCAAAATAATAAAAATAAATTTCAAAATATATAGTTTTTTTTTTTTTAAGTTTAGTATAAAACGCGAGGTATAAGTTTTATTTTTTGTTAGCCTATTTCAGTTTAGATATTATTTTGTATTCACCGATTTCTTTGGTCGTATTTTTTTATTTTAATACGCATGCGTTAGCTCAATTTGTATATGCATCAGACAGAGAGAGTTGTCATCTACACATACGTATTAGAATAAAATTATCAAAATGAAAAAATTTAACGAAAGAAAGTGGCTATCTTTTACAGTATAAATCACTATTTTTTCCCCGGGCAATACCGGGTAATTCAGCTAGTATTTTATAAGTTGAAAAAACCTTTGAAACAAGAACATAACCTCTAATAAATATCTATGCAGTTTACATTTAATGGAGTTTAAGAAGAAGTAAATATACGAGTATTTAATTTGTCATGATCGGAGTTATGCAGAATCAGCTAGAAACATATTATTATAAAAAATGAATGAAAATTAAAAAAAAAAATAGTTTAGCATAGAGCAAATTTAATATACTTCTGTGTCTGGAGGGGTAGACCGAAATGAGCCAGCTAGGTAATTACATAAATTTAAATTTATTAAAATAAATAAAAATATGAAATATTAATTAATAAATAAATATAAAACTATTTTGAATAAATCTGTATCAAGGATGCTTATATGTTTTCCGTTATTTTTAATCACATAATTTTTAATATTAGTAGGTTAGATTATTAAGGAGGGGGAGTTAAGAAATCAAAAATCAAACTATACATTTAAAATGTGTTTCTTAAAGCTTAATATGTAAGAAAAATATATTTAAAATCTATATTATAATATATTATTTAAATAACACATCAATAAAAGAAAAATTGTAAAATTATCTTTTAATAATTGATATAGATATGAGAACGGAAGTTTAAGAATGTTTCATATCTATTACACATTTTCCCCACACTCCATAAATGAGCATTATGTCCCTATACCTGAATGATGGTTTTTATTATAACTATAAATTTCATCAAGTATTATTTACGTTTCAAAAATAATAAAAAATAAAATGGAAATAAAACCTTTTTTTTAAAAAAATAAATGTTGGTCCACGTGAAATTAAACATACGGAATGGAATACAAAGCTTATATATTTTTACGAATTTCATACTTTAAATATTATGGTTTACCGGAAACGCGTTCCGGTCTATTCCGAATCCCCGTGTACAATATTATAATTTTGTCGTTCTGCGTCTTCTATTCCTGGTAATATTTATAATTTAAACGGTCGGTGGAAGTTAATTTGTTGTTATGTAGATTCAATTGTCGTTGCAAATGGTAAAGTTTCAAAACGTGTGTAAAGCGTTAATAGGTTAGTGAAATGATTAGTTTAAAACAAGACTATAACACAACAACAATACTTAAGAAAATATTAAAAATATTGAAAGAATATATACTCAACAACAGTTTTTGATTTCAATTTTTTTTTTTTTTTTGTAATTCAATAAAGTATAAACGTAGAAATTTAAAATTTGAGTAAATATTTATAATTATCTACTTTTTATATTAAATGGTTGAATTAGTTTAGTTATATAAAAAGCGTTTGAAACCTAAATTTTGATGAAATATATTTGTTAAAAACACAAATATTTGGATATTGTTTTTTAATAAATATTAAAAATGTGTTAAATTTTAAATTTTAATATGCAATATAAGCTGGTTTTTTTTTGAGTTTTTCTTACAATTATTTATCTCCACAAAAGTAATGACATTGATTTTTCTCTTGGTATATTTCGTGATGTAAAATTACGAAATTTATGACCCCCCTGGAGAAGGGGGTTATAAACTATAAAATATTATTATATATATATATATATTATTGATATATTCCTTATACATAAATAGATAGTAAATAATACATATTTATAAATACGATTTAATACAATAAACATGAAATGCATGAAAATTAAACCATATTCAGTATAACAAAATTTTAAAATAAAATGTTTACTAGATTTTTATATTAAAAAATATATAGACTTTTTTATTTTAAAACTATGGTGTATTTTTTTTAAGGAAGCGAGGACGTGAAAAGAAAGTCATGTAATTAATGATATAGTTTGAGTTGTTTAATGAATTCTAGTGAAATTGTTTATATTGTTTCTTGGCAAGTGCATTGACTGATTATAGATTACTGTAGAGCAGGGTCGACAACCTGCGGCTCGTGTAGCAATTTTATGTGGCCCACGATTACAATTTATAATTGTTGTAAAAATATGGAATATCACATTATCAACTAACGATAACCTAACTTTGTGAATATATACCACGTAAAATTAATATAGGTACCTAACAATGATGAAACTAATATGAAACTAATAAATTAAGATAAATTTTGTTTAAAATTTAAACTATAAAATATAAATAAAATAAGGTCTATAGCCTGTAAAAATTTTTTTATTAATTTTTTTCGCTTGACACCAAAATGGTTGCTGACCTTTGCTGTTGAGTTCAGTGATTTTTTTTTTTTTTATGTAACATTATACACTAGTAAGGGAGAAATATACTAAATACTTTTTTAGAACAGGTTTGGCAAATTCATTTCTTTTAATTCTAAATTTGACCATACACTCAATTGATTTAATGATTGATTTGAAAATAATTAACTAATTATATTTATGATTCATTATTTATATCAGTTAAGTTAGGATTGTTTTTTTCTATGTGCATATCCAACACGTGTACAATGTAAATGCATACACAACAAAATAATAATAGTAATACTAATAATAAAAATAACATGTAGAAATTTTATTATATTATTATTATTGTTATGTAAGTACTTATAACAGCCATACTCAACATTTTTTTTTTTTTATGATACCAAAAACGTAATCATCCTTATTGCAATCGCGTACGATACACTTTGTTTTGTTATATTTTATATTTATAATATTAGTTTTGAAATTTTAATTTTTACATCAATTCAATGAGTTTTGTTTGAGCCATATAAAATAAATTGGCGGGCCGCAGGTTGAGTATCGCTGACCTATAATATGCACGTGACGGTTCAATTTAAACACGCCGATGATGATGACAACACGCAAACAACCGACGAAGTGTAAATAGGTCGATTTTTTTACACGAGCGTACACCTACCCATTTATTCATGTCCAATCGTCATCATCAAAAAAATATTAAATATAATAATATATTGATAGTGGTGGCTATGGTGACACCAAGTATTTTCATATCTCATTCTTCTCCTCGCTCTCCGACATACCACTGCAGTTATGGCCTTTATTTTGAATTCGGAAATCTTCACCTCAACATTGATCCTGAACAATATTCATACCAATACACATCACTACATAACGGTACGGTCGTTCGAGCGAACATTTTCCGAAAACAATACAACCCCGACCGAGGCCACGAGATCGGCACTCCTGCAGGCGACGTTTGTGAAATGGGAAAATACACGTGCGTCAATGGATACCTATACCAATGCGAAGTGTATTATATTATACAATTGTCGTCGACAACGGGTTAATAACCAACTCGTTTATTATTATCGTCGTCATTATATTCCCGAGCGTTTATTATATTGTTTGCGGGCGCGTGCATTATATTATATACCTATACGTAAACGCGTGTATTATTATTATTATTATAGTGAAGAGCCGTTGATGTATATATGTATATAAATTATTATGATTATATTATTGAGAGAACCGCGGGTGAAGAAACTTTCAATATGAGTATGGCAATAATAATAATAATAATATAATATCGGATGGAGAACACTCGACGACTGTATATTACATACATACTTTATTTATATAAAATATAATATAATATACAACTCGTGAAGAAGAGTGACGACGACGATGATTACCGCGCGGTGGTTTAATGAGTGAAAATGGTATTATACGAACGCGATTCAAGTGCTGGTGGTGCGTATCATTATTATTATTATAATTGGATCAAAATCCCACTACCAACCTGTCAATTAGTCTGTTTTTTTTTTTTTAACGTCATTGTTATCGTCGTTATTTTTGCATCCATAAAAAATTTTACAATTCACATTTAATAATAACAATTAAATCGAATCGACAAAGACGATTTCCCGCAGAGTCGTCACTCGTCAAGTACATTATTCTTTATATTCTATATATCTATCATCAAACGATGTTATTTGATGAAGGGGAAGTAATTTTAAATTTATTTAAACTAACAGAAAAACAAAACTTATATACCTAAAGTAAAGAATTGATTTACCGGTAGTTACAAAAGACATGTATTTTCATTACCTATTAGTTCAATAACAATAATTTATTATTTAGTTATGTATACCGTATTAACATATTGTACTTTATAAACAAAAAAAATAAATCATAAATAAGACACTAACTCATTTACCACAAAACCTACTAAAAACTATTAGATTCGAAATAATTCTTACATAGTTTTAAGTTATTAGTCATTTCAAATCAAACTTTTAGAAATAAAATGTTTTTAATTTTAAAGTATTTGCATCATTTAAATAACTGCAGAAAAAAAGTATTAAACTTTTTATAAGCATTAGCAAAACTAGTTTAAAATTAAAGATTGTCAATTGATACATAATTCGTTAGAATTTGAATGTTTTAATTTAAAAATATCACTTTAAGACAAATATTTGATTTTCATTGTGGTTTTTTGCATTTTGTTAACTACATTATAACATTCATAACAAACCGTAAGACTATTGTAAACGGATTATTATTGTGTAAACATATTAATTTTGACACCATAAGAATCCGATCATATTTATATATTATTTAGGATTATAATGTAATTAATTTTACAGGGGCTTGTGGCATTATCAAAAATATTATTTGTAAGTCACGGTGACTTGCGATTCGGATAATACTTATTTTATTTGTACTTCTGCACCAGTGTAATCTAACCTGCAACCCTCGTAGCCTTTTTTTTTTTTGGCTCTCTTTAAGAGACTTACACTAAAAAAGACAATCACAATAATATAGTAACAAAATCGTAGTATGACTTAACTATAAATTTTACGTTTTATAGTATTATGCTTTAAAAACGTAGATATAATGAGTAACGTCCAAAAATATGATTCAATTCAACTCTCTAAGTACAGATGTAGGTATTGTACTTGTATAGCAGTCACAGCGAAGTCGTGATTTTTCTATTGACATTTTTTTATTATTTGGAAGTATATACTATGTATATAGTACATATATATATATTTGGAATTTTCTACGATGAATTAAATAGAATCTAAATCAAGAAATCATATAGAAAATTTGTCTTTAGAATCGTGCATCAGATTAACCACCAAAGAATGTTCAGTTGATATTAGAAAATTGGCTTCAAGTAACAATGCTAATCATCACATTGATTTTTTTTAAATCTAAATTCTAAATATAAATAACCTAATCATCATAATTATATGTTAATATAAACCTGTGATGGAATAATTTGAGCATTATATTATATAGGTAATGTGTTTGTAATAACATAAAATATAAATAATAATATAATTTTTTTTTTTTTTTGCAGCCCTCGGTGTTTTTATGAAAGTGTAATTGGCCCACCAACTATAAAAGGTAAGACCACCTTGTTCTACACTATTTAAATTATTCAAATTAAAATCTTACACAACCATTACGTATGCGCTTTAGACGACGATTCTGAAAAAATCATTAGTTTATATACTTAATCCCTGTAGTTCCCGGTTTGATGGTGATTGATCGACATACACTAACATATTTATATAAACTATTCGTTGCATTATATGAAAATTTTAAAAATCGTTTTTATTACTGAACATTGACAAATGATACATAATATATAATTCGGTGGGTGGGGGGGTATTTAGGGGAAAAATGGACTGTGCGGATACAATAGATTTCGGCCAACCTTTTAATAAAATTATTTGATTGCTTAATAATTTTTACTAAAATAATAATAATAATAGGTCCGTCGTAGACATCACTTATATAAAATATATTATGCGATAACTCGTAGGTATAATATATTATACGAGTAGTAGTAGTAGTATTATATTATACCTTTAAGTATTATTGTAGTGTTGTTCCGTCTAATGCTTATTATTAGTATTCCACATAACAGCAAAGGGCTTTTGTCATAGGCGCATCTAGAGTTAAATTTTAAGAAGTTGATTTTTTTTTTTAATTTCACAGACTTATGAGGACTTTTCTCTCATATATCAACAACTTTTATATATTAATGTATATACTTATTTCAGATAAAAAAGTTTGTATTCATAACTTTATTTTTTAACAAATATGATTTTTATTTCTGACAGTAATTTTTTTTAATATTATATATTTTATATCAATTAAACTAGTTAGATTTTTGAACTATCTTATAATTTTAATTCATATTAATTAAAACTGGAATATTTTTCATAATATATTTTAATATTACTGTGATAGTAACGTTACAAGTTGAACAAGTCCCTGAACTTGGATCTGATATTGGCACGCAACAAAGTTTTAACAGATTTGTACGCAAAGTAAAATTTCAACCCATTCTACACTTTTATATTATCTTTACCAAGTTAGTAGCTACAGTTTCCATATTTACTATAGAAAATAATTCTAAATGTTTAAACGAGAACTCCAAACTAGAGTTAACAATTTTAGAGGTGTATTTCCCTGGCACCCCCACCTCCGAATTTCGGATTCAAACCAAGGGCTTTCGTTTGTGCTACGTTTGTGCTGGATTGTG
>NW_020271056.1:0-11809 GCF_002803265.2 Melanaphis sacchari | reverse complement strand
TAATTTGATGAATTATTCCAGATCCAGGATGCCAAAATCCAACTCCATATTTCGCTGCAGCGGTTTTCAAAAAAGTTATAAACTTCTTCATTCATTTCTTTTGCTCTTTTCAAATCTTCGACTCCACCTAATTGAGCTTCAATCAAATGATCACAATGAATCGTGGAAGGAACAGCAACCTTTGGCAAACTTGAAGAGATGAATTGCAACATAGCCATTTGTGCAGTAGCATCTTGCATTGCGACACGATCAGGCCTATTAAAGGGGTATTAAAACAGTTGTTATTTGAAAATAATATCGTATGTTTCTCCGAGTAACAGTCAATTCTTAGTATGTTATACAAAGGTTTCCCTGAACATCTATTGTGTATAAATCTTTAGGTGGGATATTGGGATATACGAATACGAGTATATCCCATTTCGTGAAAAAATTAACAACCACTCGTATTATAAATCATATAACAAATTATTTTGTCCAACACAGTTCATAAGAATATTCAAGACGAAAAATTGTTCACTTTACTTCTAACAGTTAGTTTAAATAAAAAAAGACGATTAACTCATTCTGCTTATTTATATGTTATTATTTTCTTAATCTAATATGGAAAAGAGAATCTGAGGAAGAAAGGGTACTTTCACGAGCTAAACTCGTTGAAATACACGGTAAAGTTTTTTCAGGAAAAGTAAGTTATATCATTTTTTATTTATATTTTATTTTAAATTTATTATTTTAAATAGTGTAAAGACTGAAACAAATAATATTATTACACCGATTAATGCACCAACTATACGCAAAATTTATCAAGAATACTTAGAATCACATACGTCTTTTGAAAGAATGTTGATCTGGTCTTCACGTACAGGGGCATTATCACGTCAAATTAATATGAAATTTAGAGCATTAGCATTGCTAATGGTTAATCATCATTCTGATAATTCAATTCCAGCAGATGAGAGTATAGTAAGCTTAATATATACAAACATTAAATAAAATAAAATAATATGAAAATTCGTTAATATCAACATAGATTATGATGTCACTTGAAGATGTATTTTATTTATCGGGAAGAATTACACGCAATCATACTCAATATTATATATATATCCAACTTTTGTATTGGCGTAGGAGATTGGAAGAAATCGAACCAGTAAAATATAGGGATCGTCTAAAAGTTCAATGGAGGATAAAAACAGTCATGATTTTAGTATGCTACGATTTTCCGAATGATACTATAAATTTTATTATAGAAAGAATTCGGATTTTAATATAATTGTAAATAATAATAGTTTGGTTTATAAGACTATGTTAAGTCAAAATAAATAACAATGTATTATTTAAAAAATAAAATATACGATTCAATAAAAAAATTCATTGAATAAGGATCGCTATACCTTTCCGAAGTTAGGTTAGGTATAAAATATACAACTCGAGAAAAAACCATGAAACAAATTTCACTTCGCCTTCATCACTCGTCCTGTTAATTGCACCTCATTTTTATTATTGAGTTAAAAATAATTCCACATCACATTTTTATACAACCAAAACATATCATGGATAAGGAATCACGTAAGAATATTTTTTATTATATTATTCTATGTTATATATTTCTATTATTATTTTTAATCAGTTAACGAAGTATTATACATATTATTGAAAAAAACACCGGAAGAAAGGTTAGAAGCTGTATATAATGTCAAATGTACTAATATTACAGAATTGTGTCAAGATTGTAAGATTAGAAAAGCTTTTTTTTTTGTAAAAATTACCACTTAGTTAATAATACAACGTGGTTTAATGTAATTAACAGGAAATTTTATAATATAAAATTAAAATGGTTAATAGAGAAAATTGTAACTTATTCAAGTTATGATTTTGAAGTTATAATGCGCGAGTTGTATGAGGAAGTCTACAAAATTGAATGTGATAGTGGGCATGCTTTCTGGAAAGAAAATATTTTAATTAAATGTATAACTAGTACAAAGAAAGCAGTTAGTAAAAATTATTGGAATAATTTAATATTTTTAATATTAGAGTTAGAATCTGATCCAATAGAATTAAATTATATAATTAATAAATACGATTTATATATTACATTAGAAACTAGAGTTAAGAAAAATATATTTTTAGATTCCCTAGATATCGTTTATAGTAGTAAAAATATAAATTATATTGAAAATGATCGTAATGCCTTTTTCGGGTCAAGTAAATGTGAAATTTGGTAGTTTTTAGTTAATATTTAAGTCTTAAGTATTTTATTATTATTCAAAAAATATATAATTATTTAAGAAGTAAAAAAATATTTTTATTATTGAGATGAGATTCTATTACCGTTTATGAAAATTCTACGTAAACAAGACTTATTGTTAGCAGAACGATATCTTTTGGGTCAAAATCCAATATCGTTTGTCAAAATCCTGTGTAAACCACACTATTATTGTCGACGCCGCGTATTGTTAACGTTATATAGCATGTTCTAATATTAGCAGAATGACCTGTCTCAACCGATCTATTATACTCAACACGTATATGTCAGTTTCTAGAATTGCTATCAAACTCTGTTCAATACAGTTTTGTAACCTAAACTAGTCATTAATCTATAGTAATGTATACAATTATCACGGTAAGTACCCAATTAATATTTTACCCTGCTTTAATCATTGTAAATGCTACGATTTCTGGGCACCGCTCCGTTGTCTGCCGTTATACAATCAGACTAGTCTAGACGTCCGTACCTTTACGCCCGCTTTTACTTTGTTCTCTCAGTGTTTTCAAGTTTCATCGCATTTATTTGCTCAGTATTATTTATATTTTTCCAAGTGTTTAATTTTTAAACATTTTCATCATGTTTAAATGCGATCAATGCTCATCGACGTTCACACGTAAGGATAATTTGTTCATCCATAAAAAAACTCATGCCGGTTTACGTTTTTTGTGTACTATTTGCCCGATAAAGTTCAACTACGAGACGAATCTTAATAGACATTATAAATATGCTCATGGTACGTATTTATATAATATTATATATTTTTTGTCATTCAATATTAATTTACAATTTTTTTTTTCGAGGTATCATTAACGTGTATGCGCATCGTCAGCTGACTCAACTTGCTCAACCAGCACGAGAGTGTTATAAAGTTTGCACCCCCAGTCCATCATATTCAGATTGCACCTCAAATATTTGTTCCAGATATGCCGGCCTGTGGATCACACATGTTGTCCGAGGACGAAATGTGTATAGCAGTCATGGAAGCATTCGAACGAGATGAAAAAGTACAAGACGCTAATACAGGTTAGTTTTATTTATTAAACCTGAATTAAATTTTTAAATTTAACAAATAGTCTGTAACGCGATCAATAGTATAATAATTATAGATTTATTTTATTAGATATTAATTAGATTTTTTTAATTTTATTTTATTTTTAAAGATTATTACACTACTAGGGTAAACGGTAAACGTGTTTCCTCCGCCAGCACCACATCGGCCGTTAGAGCGAAAAAAGCCGTATAAATATCGTACACTCTCCCGGGTTTATTGAAATATCGTCGTCATCAAATAGGAAAATCGTATGGTACTATGCTAAAAATTTGAACAATATTCAAGTTTATCATGTGTTTCTCCGATCACTTAAGTCTGAATTATTCCAACTATTGAAAACACGTGTACAGGATCATCCAATAAAATTTAATTTGAAACTCGAGACGACATACAGTCGCCCGAACATGGCAAACTCCAGGGAAGACAGAGCGTTTAAAATGGTAGCGATACACTAAGTTATTTTTCTGTAATTTCATAAATAGTCGACCACCAGAGGGAAATAATTTACGTATTATATCCCTATATTTAAAACCACTTTTTTTAATTTTTTTTCTATTCAAAGTCAAGTGTGCTGATGTCTGAATTAATATAGTTTTATATACTTATAGATCGTTATCGGAATAAATAAGAGGATTTTTTAAAAATAATAACTGTATGAGACCCGAGGTTGATAGATAAGTAGTACCATCAATAAGAATAGAGTTTTCAATAAATTTCACTTTCTTTTCAGCTAAGATAATTTCTCCATCTGAATTTTTTTTTGGACCATAGGTTTTATCTAAATCTACAGAGTTAAACCAGTTTTCAATTTCTTGTTGATAGTTTTCATTAAGATTCGATTCGATGTCGTTATTTTTGTTCGATAACGTACGAGGTGTATTCGATATTTTAGTTAATGGATCAATAATTGGTTTTAATGTTTGTGTCATTAACTGTTGAACATTTGCTTCACCAGTTTTTAATGCGATATATTTACGTTTAATATTTTCTTTAGCCATGACTAACTCACCTAAAATACTACCTTCATCCTTCATGACTGTGTTTTAAAGAGTAATTTTATTTTATACTTTGACTTATATAACTACATATGTATCAAATCCAAATCGATAACGTCCGTTATCACGCTCACTGTCTTTACAAATAACTACGAATGCAAATCTATCACGGTTCTAACACGCATCGCAGAAATGTTTAAATTGTATTTATGTCATATCGCTTGAACAGTGTTCACTGTATACGTGTTTTAAATTGGTCTCATCTTGTTTAAATAATATTATTAAATTTGCATTGTCTCGGATCAACTGCTTTGGAACTTTTGAATAACTCTGAGCCAGATAAAATATATCTATTTTATTATGACGTCCTCGGGAAAAAAATTCTCTTATTACATTTTGTTGTTCTCCAATAACATCGTCCATGATGAATATAGAGTTTGGTAAGACTTTTTCAGGTGAAATGACTTTGTCATTTTCGTAAAATGTAAAAATGTTAACACCATCAATATCGTCGATTATACGTTTTAATAATTTATATTTTGGTTGTTCTAACGTTTTAGAGTATATGTAAACGTTTTCAAATCGTAAACCGTTTTCGTCAACGAGTAGAAAATATATCAAATTCGATTTACCACAACCAGAACTACCCAACACTAATGAACGTATAATGTTTGGAAATAGCTCTCCATGTCTTAACTGTATTGTATTCGGAGTATCAATGTTATAAATTTGAAGTTTTTTCACTTGCTCGATAAACCACATTTTTCACTATAAATACTGATGATGTATATTTGTAAGCATCACACGATGTCTCGCGTTCGTAAGCGAAACAACAATAAGGGTTCCGGTCTTATCAACTCTGTTATAAATCATTTACCGGTGGAATTACATTTGCCTAGTTACAGGTAAGACACTATATTATCATAAATTATTAAATCGTAACTAAAAAAAAAAAAAAAATGTTTTTATATGTTTTAGATTTGCTGGTCCTGGTACTAAATTAAAAGAAAGATTAGCACGCGGTGAACGAGGTATAAACAGTCTTGACGAGTTGGCTAGAGCTCACGATATAGCATACGAAAAAAGTAATTTACATACAGATAGACGTAGAGCTGACGAAATATTGGAAAATCAAGCTTGGGAAGTGTTTAAATCTAAAAACACTGGTATCAAGGAAAAAGCAGCGTCTTGATTGGTCACTACAGCTATGAAGGCTAAACGCAAGATGGGCGCCGGATGCGGTTTTAAACATATGGTTTTAGCAGCTAAAAAATCGATCAAAAATAAAATGAACGATAAGAATATAAGCAAGATAATAAAAACATGTCTGACAGCTGCAAAAAAAACTAAAAATAAGAAAACTAAAACTCCAAGAGTTATAACCATACCGAAAAAGGGTGGTGTTCTACCTTTAATACCTATTTTCGCTGGTTTGTCGGCATTAGGCGCACTTACCGGTGGCGTTGGTAATATAGTAAAAGTCGTAAATGAATTAAATTCCGGTAAAAACACACCTGTTCATTTAGGAAAAGGATTATATCTTGCACCACACAAAGGTGGATCATATAAAATTGTTAAAGGAAAAGGTTTATACCTGGGACCATACAAAGATGCTGGATCAGTAAAGAAAACTAGAAAAATGACAAAAAACTAATTTCCACGTTACCCGATAGAGCGCTGTACGATTATGAGATTATAAAATACGCTGACATATTGAAAATACCTCATTTCATTGGTGTATTTGCTAGAGACAAGTTACCTCAACGTTCGAAAAATCAAGAGTCGGCTGTTATTAACTTGGACGTCGAAATCGGTGCAGGAACTCATTTGGTAGCGTATAAGAAAATCGGAAAACAAGTTAAATATTATGATAGTTTTGGAAATTTACCACCACCGTTAGAAATACAAAAATATTTCGACGGTTGTAATATCGAATATAATTACGACAAACATCAAAAATACAATACGACAAACTGCGGGCACTTGTGTTTAAAATTTTTGTCATGTACACCATAACCTTAACCGGAAACTCTAGTGAATTGTCTTGTAACTTTTTCCCACCGATAGAAGTCAGTAAAAATGCTAAGATCTGCTTGCTAGGTTTACAGACAAATAATTCTATTCCTAATATAAACGAAAAATGTAATAAAATAGGTTTCACATACTATAACAAATTAAATGAACTGATCAGCGACGTTTATACAATACCTACAGGTTCTTATGAATTAAATGAAATCGAAACAGTAATAAAACATGTATTGCAAAGTCATGTAACTTTTGAGTTGAAGGCCAATAATAACACATTAAAATGTGAAATGATATCTAACGCATCAATAGATTTATCCATACCGAATAGTATAGGCGAGTTATTGGGTTTCAAAAATCAAATTTATGAAGCCAATATTAAACACCAATCGGATACGTTGGTAAATATTACCAAAACAAACTGTATATATATATCGATTCAAACCTAGCTGCGGGTTCATTCAATAACGGAAAGTCGTGTCATACAATACAAGAGTTTTACCCAAACGTATCTGCAGGCTATAAAATAATAGAAGTACCAACACATTTGGTATTTTATCCTATCAATTCTACATCTATAACGTATGCGAGTATAATTTTAAAAAATCAGAACAAGGAGTTGATCGATCTACGAGGTGAATCGATATTAGTACGATTATTATTCAAGACTCGTGATATGGGTCTGCAATTTTATAATATAAATAAGACTACACGTGTAAAACCCATTAGTCGTACGAAAATCATTAGCAAGACAACAACTCCGAACTTTGATAAATCTAAAAAAAGTTTAACAGTGGAGAATTTAGCTTTTCTGCGTTCGTTAAACGCTATTTAATATGGACGATAAGTATTAGATATAACGGCCGGGTACGTCGATGATTGTAAGATAACACAGATTGATTATCATTCGTTTTTACCTTATTCTACGTCCGCCCTCTCCAATAACGATGAAGTACGTATTGCTTTGCATAACGCAGAGTCTTATACTCTACCGTGTGAAAGTTATATATACATCGAGGGAGCAATAACCAAACCTGCAGAAATAACCGACGACATTCGATTTATAAACAACAATCTAGCATTTCTTTTCTCCGAAATGAAATATGAGATAAATGGTATTCAAATTCAAAAACTCGTTAATCCAGGCATATCAACCACATTAAAAGGCTATTGCTCTTACAATAAATCAAATATCACATCACGCCATAACGCTGCTTGGGTTAGTGACACTAACAATGATAATAAAGATTTTATTGATGGTAATATGTTTAACGGTTGTATTAATCTTAAAGATTTGTTCGGTATTTGTGAAGATTATAAACGTATTTTAATAAACTGTAACCAACAACTTATATTAAATAGAGCTTCACTGGATATAAATGCTATTAAGCAGTATAAAAATAATGAAGTTGTTGCAGACGCACCTAAACTAAAAGACGTTAAAATAAATATAACAAAAATATTATGGCGGATGCCTATAGTAAAAGTCGGTGATAAAGAAAAAATTAGATTGTTGAAAGTAGTAAACAATCAAAAACCGTTAACATGCGCGTTTAGATCATGGGAGGAGTTGTGCGAATATCCGTTTCTACCTCAAAACACAACACACTCGTGGAAAGTAAAGACGTCCAATAAATTAGAAAAACCTAGATATGTCATAATCGGATTTCAGACCGACAGGAAAAATAGCACGACTTAAGCAATGTCGAACTTTGATCATTGTAAGATTAAAAACTTGAAGGTATATTTAAACAGTGAAGTGTTTCCCTATGAAGATTTTCAATGCGACTTTACCAAAAATAAAATTGGTACATTATACCATGCGTATGCAGAGTTCCAAAAATCATACTATGGACGCGATGATGTAACACCTCTATTGAAACGTTCAGATTTTAAAAATTTTTTTCCAATTATAGTTGTTGATATGAGCAGACAGGACGACAACGTTAAGACATCTACTGTCGATCTTAGGATTGAATTTGAAGCCACCGATGCGTTTCCAGCTTCCACTTCAGCATATTGTTTAATATTACATGACCAAATTATAACTTATAATCCATTTAATGGAGAAGTAAGAACCTTGTAAATATTTATTATGAATCTTAATATTAATAAATGAAAACAGTTTTTTTTAAATATATCATGTTTTTTTATTTCAAACAAATTATTTTATTCTACAAATATAAAAATTATTTTTACACAGTATGTATACTTATTATTAAAAGAGTTTACGTTTTGATGTAAAAGGCGTTTGCGATACAGCTGAATCGGAAAATTCTGATGCCACTAATGAACGCTTATTGAAATATGTCGGCCCGTCATTTTCATCGGCTGCTCTGCACCATGATAATGAAAAACGTGATGACGGAGATGATGACGGTGATGATGGAGGGGACATTGGAGTAGGTGATGGTAATGGTGAAATAGTCGTCGTTTCTTTAAACATCTAAAATAATAAAAAATATATTTATTATTTTTGTTTAAGGAATAATATATTTTTTAATTACCTCATGCGAGTTGTTCGCCCTCTGATTTAACAAAGTTTCAGCTAATTGTTCAGCTGCGTACATCTGTATTTGATTGGTGAAATTTGGAATAAATTTAACGACTAGATCGTCTTGTATGTTCTTAATGAAAACTATCATCTCGTCCATATTTTTTATATGAGTACATTTCTTGTCTAGGTACACACAAATCTCTTCATATTGTTTTATAACTAACGGAGCGGTGAATACTACTTTTCGCACATAGCTCTCGAAAATTGAACATTCAAGATACTGAAGACGTAAAAGGTCTGTCCGATTCAGTAGTACTCTACATCCATCGCGGTTTTTCGCTTCGATTACCAACATATTTTCTCCAGTATACACCATACTTGATAGTTTTATTTCATAATCTTCATAAAACAATACTCGCTTATACTTTTGTGGTGTGTCTAATATGAACGATAAGATATGTCCCATATACGAGAATATTTTTTTCATAAAGTCTGGTGTAATAAGTACGTGCCGCGAAGAAGACAATACATGAATAACGACTTTGAATTTTTCACTCGGGTCAATACCAATATGTATAAACTTACGGGCTGCGAAGTCTAGTGTATAGCTGGTGGATTCGATGAGTTCGGCTGGAGGTGATGGCGGTACATAAGTAAAAGTCTTCTTCTTCATATATAACGCTGCGTTGTCTTCGATTGAACCGGCCATATTAAATCACTTGTTATTAAAATAATAAACGATGAAAAAATTATAAACACTCGGAAAAACGCGGAGGAGTATTATATGTGTGTAAGACTGGAGACAGACTAAATGAATGTTGGCTCTCGCAGATTCAAGTGCCTGTCGAATTGGATCAATATTAGGGGTAGGAGGAACGATAATAGTGTTAAATAACAATAGACCATATAGACATGTTGATGCATGCCGATGCATGTCGATACTTTGATATAATTTGCACGTTGTTGATTATAATATAATGTAACTGGCTGCTCGAATATATGATTCATATTATGTGTTAATATATAGCGAGTACAATAATATGGCGCATGTATAATAATAATATGATTCATATACGTTAATATATAGCGAGTACAATAATATGATGCATGTGCAATAATAATATGGCTCATATATGTTAATATATAACTCATCTGTGTTAAAATGATGCGTGTACAATAGTATGGCGCATGTACAATAATAATATGGTTCATATAATATGTTAATATATAATTCATAAGTGTTAATATGGCGTGTGTACAATAATATGGGGCATGTACAATAATAATATGGTTCATATGTGTTAATATGATAAGCGTAATTGATAACTCGGTGTTGGAACAGGTGGTGGGAATACGTTACACAATTAGACGGTAGGTAGTCGTGGGGTTATGGGGTAGGTAGGGGTGTGCATTCAGAACTCATCTGCGTTAATATGGCACATGTACAATAATATGGCACATGTACAATAATATGGCGCACGTACAATAATAAGAGTAGGGGGGGGGGGGGGGTAGACAGATGGCGGGGTAAGTTTACGTCACACCGATCATAAGTGGAAGGGGGTGAAGGGTAAATGTACGTCACACCGGTCAATGGCGAGGGGTGAAGGGTATCAGGCAAGTGCGGGGTAAATATATGTCACACCGGTCATTGAGGGCGAGAGGGTAACGAAAAGTACAGGGGATCAGGATCAGGTTTCAGAACATACCAAATCATACTACTAAGCTTGCGAATCATAAAATGCACGTTTCAATTCCAAGTTCTATCACCCACATACTTTTATTTACCACTTTTTGGACGTACTGAAAAGTTTTCAAACATAAACTTTGATTACAATTATAAGTGATCATCTTAAAAAACAAAATCTTCTATAAGAACAAACCTGTTGAAAACTTTTAAACAAATATATGAAGACTACAGATAAAATAGAATTGACAGAAAAGGCATAGTTTCGTCATTAAGCTTTAATCAGAAAAAAAAGGTGAGTAAGCTAGGTATTTAATTTCAAAAATTATATGTTATATTACAAAAATAGTATATACAAAACAATAATTTACTTATAAAATATACATGGAGTTTTGTTTTAATTATAATTATAATAATTGTAACGCTAATTACAATTTAATTAGGTAGGTACACGATGTACATATTACATAAATCCTTTTTATTTAATTTTATTAGGCGCAAATTACAAACTTAAAAAGTGGTGCAAATCATTAAAATAAATTTTTAGATGTGGCGCAAATGATATTTTTTTTCATTTTTTTTTTTTTTTTTTTTTTTTTTTTTGTTTGCTTTTAGCGCAAATTTTACATGTTCTTACTATTTAACTGTTTGGAGTGTTATAGACAGGTTACTACTTAAATAATAGTGTGCCAGTTGTTTAAATAACGATTACAGGTGAACAGGCAACAACATATAAAATACTAAGGGATATTTTGTTGAAAACCATTTATTGTAGTAATCGGATGGTAAATTAAATGTATCACCAAAATGTGTTTAATATAATAAAATAAAGTGTAAACAGATAAGTATCATATCAACATATGAAATGTGACCTACTTTAATAGTAAGTATGGGTACTAATTTTTCGATTAATTGTAGAGCATAATAAATATTTTAATTTTCCTCAGTGCCATTTATTTTTAATGTTTAAACAGCACGTGATAGCAAACCAACAATGTCAATACATTAATTAAAATTATATAAATATTGGTTTATCTTAATATGAATTGTAAAACACCATAGGACTAGACACAAGTTATTTTATGACATTATATCAAAGGTAATTCTGGTGTGTGCAGTTGTTTTCTTCTGAAGAATAAAAAGTTAATCATAATTTAAATTATTTTTGCTACATGGTAGTAACAATACATTTCAATCAACTTTTATTGTATCAATATCATATTTTATTGATTAATGGTGGACAAATCACGCAGAAACATGACTAATCGCACAAAGGAGCAATGTAATA
>NW_020271055.1:0-9358 GCF_002803265.2 Melanaphis sacchari | reverse complement strand
GGTTTTGAACAGTAGTTTTTCAAATGTAAAATGGTAATTTATTATACAAGATTGAATCAGGAAAAAGACTTATTATATACCGATTAATAAAGCCGTTATCAATGGTATATATGCAATTGGAGATAAGGATTTACTCAACTGTAGCAGTTTACAGTGCGTGCTTAGATATACATGCATGGTCTACACTTACATTAAATAACTGATGTGAATGAAGATATTGAGCCTATTGCTTGGAATGTTAGTAAGAGCGAGCGGATTGAAAGAAAAATTGGCATTGAAGTAAATGATGTTGATATTGATGGCATACCAATGTGCCCAGTAATCGCGGATGGACAATGGAGTAATAAGTTACAGGACAAAGTACGACGCATTTCCGGAGCAGTAAGAATATTTATGAATTATTTTAAGTTAAAATGTAACTTTACGATTTTGGTCATAGTATATTACTTAAATGTTATGAAGTTATGACACAAACACTTAGACATAATAGCGCCTATATAAATGCATTACTAATTGCTTACATTTTATTGTAATTGTACCTATTTATTTGGTAATTAAATGTTATATTTTATAGGCAACAATTATATAGGCTTTTAGGACAAAAATACTTTCGTTGGTATTCGCAACCGATATTGCGTAATATGTAGAAGGCAAATCAATTCGACAGTCTCAAATCCCCATAGTGTTTTTAGAAAACTGGAAAAGGCTCTCTCAAAACCTTTTTTAATTTCATTAACGAGTTCTACGTTTATGAATGAACATCCTAAACCGGGAGTATGCGTTTTAGAATTTAGAATTTGCACTTGAGAAAATATATAATTCATATCCACGATTCTCCTGCCTTCATATGAATTGTTAGACACGCTATAATAAAGTAAATAAGATATTTAAAAACTACAAAATATGTTTTCACATAGGTAATATTATTTTACAAACAATTATATTGAACTTACGAGATTTCACTTTCAGTCGATATCTCAAGATTATGGTTTTGTGTGTCTAAAATATTTATTTCACTAAGCTCGGTAAAACTAGAGATAGTTCTATTCGTTGATGTTTCATAATATGAAATATTTGTGCTCATATTTTCATTAGACGATAAACTATTTTCTCTGCAAGAATATTTATTTATTTATTATTATTATTATTTTTTTTGTTGTTGTTTTTAGATTGTTAAATGTATTTATTGTTAAAAAAAAAACAAATAATTAAAATGATTATCACTCATATTAGTCATATTTTTATGAAACTTACGAAGTTGAAGTATACATATTAGTTTCTTGAGTCAGAGAATTGCTTTCAACAGACATAATATCAAGTTGAACATTTTCAATAATATTTAAATTGGATATTGGTGTATTATTTTCTAGTTCTCTAATTTCATCAGTGATTAAACTAAAATTAATTAGGTAGTAAAAAAAAAAAAATTAATATAATTCCATACGACAATACCTATTACATATATTTATTTTTTTAATAAACAAGAATATATATTATATAGGTACAGTTATCAGTTATGAGCTGTTTACGGACAGTATAAAAATACATAGGCACATTTTTTAAATTATATTTTAGTTAAAAGTATCAAATTCAAAATTTAAAAATGATTTAAAAGTCAAAAATTTATAAAATGTTCAACTTTTATAGCTAAGGATTAAAAATTTAAAACAAGGTTCCACGTATTAGGTTATTAGGTTATTGCAACCAAAAAATATAAAAAAATGTGTAAAGTTATTTCATGTTCAAATTTAGACAAAATTAAATTTTAAATAACCAAAAATAACGATTTTATTTATTTTGCTGTAATTTAAAAATAAAATTCGTGGGTAAGTATTTGAAACTTCTCAAGTATAATATTATATCATGCAAATAATATTAATTCAATACTTATCGGCTATCGTATTAATATTATTACAATTTAAATAGCATATAAAATATCCTGATCTTTTGTTTTAAACCACTAAGTTTAAAAAATAATTTAAAATTGGTATTGACGTGTTCTTAAGAGGACGCCACACGGGCAAACGAAACCGAGCAATGACCAAGAGAATGCGCTGTTAGGTGTTTTCGCGATCCGCAAGCACGCGACGTTTAAGCCGCGCCCACTACTCATTGTCGACTGCCGGCCGACGACTGTGCGCATTTGGGAGCGATGTTTATTATTTTCTCGACTTTCATCCGTGGCGGATCGCGTAACTTATTAAATTTATACACGTAAACGCATTGCTGCCATTATATTTTAAATATTCTCGCTTATCCACGTAGGTACCAACTTTTAATTAAAGCCACTGTTTGCCCAATTGTATATCCATTTGTATATTATAACAATATTATGTAGGCTAGAAAATCTAGTTTCTACCGTACCTTTAGTTGTTGTACAAACATTTTAAGTATTCGAGTTAATAATATTTTACGTACAATAACTTACGATTTATATTGAGTTTGTAAGAATATCAATATACATACATATGTATTTATTTTTGTACTTACCAATATGTTTGAATATAAGTATTCATGATCAGATATTTATATTAAAAAGCACAATAATTAATCTCAATGATTTTGTTACACCATTAAATGAAAATAAAAAATTATGTATGCGCAAATACTAAAAGTTGACATATTATAGCTTAATATACATTTATAGCATAATTACCTTTTTAAAATACAAATTAAATATTAATATAGATAGAGGTAATTTATTAAAAATTTGTAGGTAGTAATTAATAATAGGTTAGGGTATCTGGGTATACTTATCAACAACACGATTTAATATTTATTTTTTATTTTTTATATTTTCAAGTATGTGGTCTGGATCTTGAATGTCAGTTTTCCACATCCTTTTAGGATACATTGGGTTGACTAATTCGGGAAGCAAGCACTTCAAATAATACCTATAAATGTAGTTTAAAATTAAGTGTAAGGTTGAAGTATAATCATATTTGCATTTATTTTAAAATATATATTAATTCTTACGTTTTTAATTTTTTTATCATATTATTCTCCCAAAACGTTGCGTCATAATTAATTTTTTCTACCGATATCCAATTTGGTGTATAAATTACAAAATAATATAAACTTCTTTTAGTAATACGCATCTGTCCTATAATTTGATAATAATATATATTGTCCGTCCTTAATTTAATGGAATTCTCTGTGATATTACAATATTTTATCTGTTAACAAAAACAAATACATGTATTTGCAAGTGTATTTGCATAATATAATATATTATATAGTATATTATACTATTAGCAATTATAAAATATCATCTAAAATAATTAAATTATAATTTTAGTTTATATTATAATTAGTTATGTTAAGTTAAGTGCTAGTTATAAAAGTAAAAAATATTAATTATTTTTTCCTCACTAATTTGTTATTTACAGCATCTATTGCACTAGTTGTATTTCTAGCACTAAATGGACATTTTATTTCTATGACACTATCTTCCCCAATCAAACCATCTATAGACATTATAAATTATAATATATAATACATAAGTAAAATTAATAAAATATTGATAACAATTAACTCATTATCTTATATACAATACCTGGACTTGCTGCCAAATAGGGAAATTCTGTATCTATAAATAACCCACAAGGTTTTACAGTAAAATTCATGGTTTCCTCAGCCTTTTTGCGTGCAGCAATCTCCATATCTTTTCCATACTGAAGAGATTTTGCTTGCACATTATTTGCGTATAGAATGTTATAAACAGAATTTTTGCAGCTTGTATTGGGTCTCATCTTACATATTTGGCCAAATGACGAAGCTGTCAAACGAATTTTACGTTCTTGATACCATAATTGACTATCAGTCTGCTCTCTTGAGTCAATTTCAATTTGTACAACATTTATATTTTCAAGTCTGGCAAGAAATTTTTTTTTTTTATCTTCTATTTCTTCTGGGCTAAAATCTACAGAAAGAAGTTCTGCCATACCATAGTCTGCGTCTGGACCATTTGATACTGGTTTTTTATTTTTATTTTTTTTTAGGAAACAATTGACGCCTTCTACTACTATTTTCTAAAATCCTTTCATGGTTTTTTAAATACTTTTTACCAAACTTTCCTAAACCAAAAAAAAAAAAAAATTATGTAAATGTAACTATAGAAGTAAATAATAAATATCAAATTAATATCACATAAAAACTTAAATATTACAGCTACCAACAAACATATCTTTTACAAACTCAATAGTATTAAAATACGCACCTGGACTAAAGTTCGATATTTTTTTATGAATGCACCTCAAATATTCTTTAGAGTTAAATGATATCACTGCAGCATGAACTCTAGTATTGTAGTTTCCTCTATTGGAGAAATTAATTCGTTTGCCGGCTATATGTTTATTTATTATTGCATTAAATTGTTCGCATATGTTGTTATTTTTATTTTCAAGAAGGCTCTCGGAATTATTTGCAAGTCGTAATGCATAATTTTTAATTTCTTGCATCATACCAGAATTTTCTGCTTCTGGCACCAAGTTCATATTATTTGACGTAAGTTGGTTACAAAAGTATTTATTACAATTATCATGTTGGCCTAGACGATGATAAGGTCCATTTAACAAATCTTTTCTTATCTCTGAAACGTATATAACAAATGTTTACTATTTTACAAATAAACAAATTAAAAAATAAATAAATAAATAAATCCTAAAGGATGTACCTTTATCATATTTATAATCGAAAGTTTCTTGGTGTATACACTATTGCAACAAAAATACTGACTTTCGCAATAACCGATTTATTATTTACACATAATTTTCTACTTTAGACAAAAAATGGTATAACATTTAAAATCAAACCTTTAATTTTTTCCAACTTTGAAAGACCAACAGTATATTTCCAATGTCTTACTGCTTTGATAACATCTCCTCGGAACCTAAGAATATTTGTAAGTATATGTTTTCGAATACGAATCGGATATTTTGTAATTCTAGCTAAAGTGGTTAGTTTGGAGCTATAATTCCGCAATAAATGATTAACACATTCAATCTTTTTAATTGAAAATGTTGGACCATAGGGGGAAAGTTCGTTTAGCTTTTTCGTAACACTGCTATCTCCGTCTCCTATTAAATATTAGGTAAATTAAATATATTAGTATGATATAATTTAATTCAAAAAACTACTTTTTTTTATTTACCAATGAGTTGATTATATTTTAAACCATGCATTTCTATGCTTTTTGTAAAACCTTCAAGTACTCCGTCTGCCTCCATAGCGGTTGACGGTTTTGTCCAATTCAAAAAACACTCATGTTCAGGAACCTTTATGTTTATTGAATTATATTTTTGACATATCATACAGTATTTGTTACGGATACCAACAAATAACACTTTTTGTGTTTTAAGTCCAATTATAGTTGCCTAATTAAATAACCAATATAACTTGTTTTATCATTTTTAGCCGGTCATAATTTTTTTTTGAATATCTTTAATATAATACATTCTTACCACTCCAGACAGAGCATCATACTTAGTTTTGTATGATCTTTTGGACCACTGTCCATCGGCTACTACGGTACACATGGGAATTCCATCACTATCGACATTTCCGCATTCTAATGCCATTTTGCGTTCCTCGTCACCAGCTTTTTTCATTTCGTCAAATGCAGAATTTTTTAGAATGGATCCTACTTCGGTTTGTAGTCTATGAAATGCATTACATGATAATGATGGCATTTCTAACGACGCTGCTAGTTCTGACATTTGAGAATGTCCTATTCCTTGTTTTATATAATAATAATAATATTGTATTCACTATTCGCTCATGTCTACTATTTACATTATTTAAAACCAATATACCTATTGTTTGACAAGCATTTACGACAGCTTTGTTAATTGGAATCATAGTTTCATTGCATCTTTCGGAATACAAGGTTTTTTTGATATTACATACTCTGCATTTAAAAGTGATGATGGTTTGAAACCCATATATACTTTCCGATTGATAGTCCATATCAACAAATGAGCAATCAAACCCACCTACATGTCTAGTTTGTACTTGATCAATTAAGTATTTTATATCAACTATCCTTCGACCAGACAAAGTCCTAATATTTAAAAATAAATGTCTTCAATAAAAGATTATTAGGTATTTTATTTAACTAATTAAAAATATTACGAATAGGATGTTGATTCATCATTTTCAGTCACATCAGTCAACGAATGTGAAGATATACTAAAATCCCTAATAAATACAATTATAATATTATTACAAATAAAATATTTATAATTTTTTTATTATTTCGGTTTTAGGAATACATAAAAATATTCAAATAAAAACTTATAGTTGTTGAACTAGAACATCATCGTAATAATTTGAGCCTTTTTCATTAGAAAATAGAATATTTTCTCTATACAAATATTTTTTTGTTGTTTTTAGATTATTAAATGCTAATGTTATTAAAAGATTTAATATATAAATACAATCACACATATTTTTAGACTTACATAGTTGAAATATTTATGTTGGTTCCTTGAGTCGGAGAACTACTATCAACAAATGTATTATCCAATTGAATATTATTTTCACTAATATTGAAATTGGATATTGGTGTATAATCTTCTAATACTCTAGTATCATCAGTGATTAAACTGAAATTAATTAGGACTTAGGTACTCAAATAAAATTATATTTTTATAAATCAATTATAATTTATATTTCAACCACAATTATTAACGTTTTAGCTTATTATATAACATATAGCTTTCCTAGCACAACGTATGAATTGAGAACCACAATTCTAAACTTTGAAACTGTAATCATGCAGGTTTTTTGAATTTTTATATAATTTAAAACTTAGCGGTGCGATGAATTTATTGGTTCTAACAATGATGTGATGCATTTTTTTTTTTTGGTCTGTAACGACTGTCTACGATCTGAGTGCTGTAGCAAATTTAATCTAGTTGGTACTATAAAAATAGTCAAAATAAATATCTTTAAAAATAGAAAGTATAAAACACCATTACGCTTAGAATCGTTTGCGTGGTCCTTTAAAATATAAATAGTATTTAAACACATAATAGTAATAACTTACCCCGAGAAAGAATCTACTAGTTTATCATTTGACTCAACAGTTTCTTCTGTTTTTTCAATGTCAATTCTAGTCGATATAGATTTTCTATGAATTATTTTTAAAATAAAATTGTATAAAATATAACATATTTGGTAAAATGTCTACATTTTAAGTTGTAATAAAGCTCAATTAGAAAATTACTTACAACCCTTTTTTATTTTTTAAATCTTTCATACGTTGACGGTTTTTTTTAACTGTCCTTTTTTTTGTACGGAATTTTTTGGGTGACATATTTATCACAAAATAACCACTCACAAAAATTCAATTTTTCAACAAACAATAATAATTACACAGTGTTGGGTGTTGAAGCGCTAGGCATGTAGTGCGCGTCCTCCGCCGTGTCACAGGCGCGAGTCGCAGCAGTAGATTATACTATTATAATATTGGCAGTAGCCAGTCACCAAAATTAAATTGTTTCATATCGAGCTATTCCTGGAAACTATTACGGGCGCGCTGATTACCGATAACCATAGCGCGCTAATTGCAGTCTATCGTGGTGGGGGAAATCGTATTCGATGTCGTAACGACCGTAGGGCAGCAGCACACTACGGTAAACAATATACAATAAAATTGAAATCTTTACATAAAAACTGTTTCGCGCGGGAAAGACCCGAGAAGGCTACAGTCATAACTAAGTAACGAAATTTTCACAAAATAATAAGGAAAACATGGACTGTGCAACCTCGTTTTTATTTTTTCGATATCACTTCTACAAAAAAAGTTCTTAGTGTTTTAAAAACTATTATTTTTGTGTTTTTTAGAGTTGATTAACTTTTTTTTGTAGATGTGACATCGAAAAATTAAAAACGAGGTTGCACAGTCCATGTTCTACTTATTATTTGGTGAAAATTTCATTCCTTAGTTATGACTGTAGCCTTCTCGGGTCTTTCCCGCGCGAAACGGTTTTCAAGTACGAATTTATACATGTGTAGCGTCCTCTTAATAATAAATTATATGTAATTTAGGTCACTTACCTAGTTTGTTTTGATCGTTTTAGTGCAAGTGTCATTGTGATAAATTTTTTAGACGATTGTTTTCTTTTGAGCGAATTTTTTTTATTTGCCATGATGAACAGTATCGCCGTACAATTATAAAAAATTATGTGTACAATTTAACACAAAAATAGTCAACTACGGTCACAAATATTTGCATTTAAATTAAACAATGATGTGATCACATTGAATAATCCAGAAGGAATGGTTATTTTTCGTAGAGACTACTTTTGATAAATCGAATATTACAATAATTATTATAATATTTATAGCCTATAGGTACTTGAACATTTATTTTTGTACTGAATTTTGGAAATGCATGCATATATTATAGTAGTCTTATATAATAACTTCCGCTATCCTAATTATTCGTAGTAACTAGTAACTAATAATTAATTAATAAGAAATATGATGTGTAGTGTGTAGATTTATAAGTTTATAATTATAACTAATTTTTTTTCCGATTAGGTAGTATAACTCCTACTTCGTCACTTAGATATATAATAATATAATATAATATAATATTGAGTTCAATTAATTTGAATACCGATTCAAGAAAATTGTTTACGTTATAGCAATATACCGTTTGAATTTGTAGCGTGTATTCTATAGGGAATTTGGGATTTTGTTTTATATGAGTATAGGTACTTGAATTATTGCTGCACTAATTATTATGTCTACTGTCAGAAAAATGAAAATATTAAAATATTCGTAATAGCATTGAATATTATTATAGTTAGTCAGTAATGGAATGCCGCCGCCGCGCCCGCCTTTGACAATATTGTCCGATTATAATAATTTTATAAATTCATAATCGGCATAATCTATTCCAGGAAGCGACTATCGAACTATCGTCGCTAATAACCGATCCACGATGCACGGATGAAATATACTATTTGGCGTAGAGGGGGGGGGGAAATCACGGCTGCCACAACTTTAAGCAGGTGGCAGCACATGACGGTAATGAAAAATGAAATTTAACGACGTAAACATGTTTACGCAAAACAAACGAAACGGCATTAAAAAATGGTTTTAGAGTAAAAACACCTATTATAAAATATGTAAAGAACAATATTTCGGAGGGATTCTCATCGGGTTTTTTTATTATTCTAAGTATACAGCTTGATATAAAAAGGCATAAAAACCTTTTTTTTGCATTTAAAAAATAGCTGTAACTTTTTTTGTAGTTAATATTTTAAAAAACACCGATGAGAATCCCTTCAAAATATTGTTCTTTACATATTTTATAATAGGTGTTGTTACTCTAAAACCATTTTTT
>NW_020271054.1:0-23602 GCF_002803265.2 Melanaphis sacchari | reverse complement strand
TTGACAAAATATATTTACGAATTTACAACAATGTCAGTACTTGCATTTGCGTGGCTTGTCAAAATATTTGTGAACCTCTTTTACTTTTAGTGAGTGTTTCAGTTTTAAGACCAAATCACCGTATTTTTAATTTTGAAAATGTAAAACATTATAATATGGTTTGTCATTGTTTCATTTTAAATTGATTAAAAATGTATTGTATTTTAATTTAACACTATATTTTTAAATTTTTTTTAACATAAGTTTTATTTTTAACCACATATTATATTTTTTAAATTAAATTGATTAAAAATTAAAAACAATAAATTTTATAGGTAATTCAAAAATTATACAGAATTGTATTTTAATTTTTCTTATTACATATTTTTTATTTTATATTACATATTTTTGCTATTTAAATTATATATATATTTATATTTATTTTTGGTTATTATTACATACAACTCCCAGCGCTAGTTATAAATTAATTTGGTGCCAAATTTAATTCATCATATGTAAAGAATATTTGTAAATTCGTTTGCATTTTGTTGCTAAGACAAAAAATTCCATTGTTGTTTATAAACTCCGTCTGTTAACTAAGTTATTTTTATTTAATAATCAATAATATCATCATTTATTTGAATTTATGGCACAAAATAAATATATATTAAGCTATTTGATGTACTTTAAGCAGTGCACATTTTTTAAAATTAATAATTTATAATTAAAACTTGTGAATGAACAAACATATTTATTTTTATTGTTAATATATATTATAATATACTGGTACCTTTTAATTGATGTTTTAACGTTAAGTATTTGTTTCTTTTTAAAAAATACAAATTATTTTTCATGCATTTTCTTAGAATTATTATTATTTTATTTACCATTTAAAACGTTATTCCGACTTATTCCTAATATAGTAATATATTCTGTATACATAGGCGTGCACAGACTCTAAAAGTAGCGCCCATATATTATAATTGGCCATCTATATTAATACTATTAGACTTTTTTTTAGGTTTAATGTGCTTTTAATATACATATTATAGAATGATACAAGTAGTACACTACCGTACATCATTTCTGAGAGAGTAGTCTTGGCGGGTTAACAATCAAATTAAAATACAATTAAAAAGAAAAAATAAATGAATAATTATATTATCGATAATAGATGATCACAAGTTTTACTTTGTAAATTGAACAATTGGTTTCTCAGTACACAATTAAAATTAATTCATAATAATTTTTAATATATGATACTAGTCATTACACGTCTACACGTTAAACTACGTACATACAGACTTTTAATAATAAAGTGTACCACAATAAATTATCATATTTTCATTTTTACTTTATAAAACTATAATCTAAAATTTGGTGAATAAGGTATATTTATTACAATTATTATTAATACATGAGAAATTTGATTGAGACATTGGACACTCCAGCCCATGAAATTCACAGGGCGTGACTGGGTACACCGTGCATACCCTGTGGCCTGTACGCACGCCTATGTCTGTATAACAAATGTAATGTATTGCCAGTATTGCCAACCAAAAACTTGACGGTTGCTTAATCAGCTGCATCAATTCTGGCTTCGTAGTTTTCTATTGTTATTACATGAAGTACCTTATCCAGTATTATTTAGAAGTCTGTGGTTTCACAGGGGTACAGGAACAGGACCCATGAATCGTTATTTTAATCCAACTGTTAAAATATGATTTTCATCCATGAATTCTAATGGAAAACCGTCTACGAATTCAGGTCGCTTGAAAAATTATTTTTTTTTTCATGAATTCGGGAAAAGTGCCTGACGCATTAACATCCACCATTCGACTACTCCAATTCACCATTATATAGTATTAGTCATTGAGCTGGTTCGGAGGTTAAAAGACTAGTAATTTTTCTTATTACCACCGACGGATATTTTAATTTTTTATTTCATATCCATAATAATTACTTTACATAATATTTTTTTTAATGTTTGTCTTTTAATTTGTATATTTTTAATTCATATTCTTAATTTATGTAAAGCAGAGTGATACCTACATGTACGTCTACTTGAGGCGTTTGTAAAGCCTTTTATTGTTATTTGGGTGAGTTATTTTATATTTATATTGATGGTTATTTAACTTAATCATTTGAAAATTTTACAATATTATGAATAATTTTATTAACTAATGTTGCCAAACTATTAGTAATTTCTACAAACAAAGTACGACATACATTTTCGTTCACCAGTTTCAATAGTGTGCTTTTAGTTTTGATATTAGAGTGATTTGACCATAGACCTTATACTAGTATAGGGGTGGCCAAACAGTGGTTCCCGCCATGGGCTCGTGCGCCTCGCGATCCATATAGTGTAAGATACAAAAAATATTTAAATGTTTTCAATATAAATTTATAAATTTTTGTATTTGAAGAAATATAGTGTTTTATTGGCACCATGGCACCATGCAATTTTATACCATATTTCACATAATAATTCACAAAAATTTCATTAATATAAATAATATGTCTGTATCACCAATTGAACTCATTAAAAAAAAAACAAATGACTGACGCTCACAATTAATTTACAAACAGAATTAATCGTTGAAAATCCCTGGATCTAACTTTGTAAAATTTAGATAAATAGTATTTCAATTGTATAGATAATATATAATACAAGTATTTATTGTGTAGATAGAATACGACACTGCTACCATAATATTATTTGATATGAAAAAATATATTTTGTAAATGATTTCATTGTAAAGTTGTACTGTAATATATTTCATGTATTATTTTTTCTACATACTAAATATTTAATATTTTTATACATATTTTTTTTATTTAGAATAAATAGATATCATCATGTCCACGGGGGGAACAATTTGCTGAAGGGAATATGAAAAAAATTAATTTGCCAGGACTTGATTTACACAGTACTTATTCAAAACATGAATATAATTCAGACCTACCACAGTCAAGTCATAGTTATTTTGACCATAATGAGCAAGGTAGAAGTTATGTTAATACTGAATTGGACGAAAATAACGAAAACAATGAAGAATATAATGAAGTACTATTACTTATTAGTTAATTATTCAATAATATACCCTATATAAATTTGATAAATATGAAATTAATTTTAATTTTGTGTTTTAATATATTTTTTATGTATGTTATTTAATTTGTTTAATTTTATAGTAATGCAATTTTATTTTATTTTTAGTTATCAAAAAAAAGCTTTACGTAATTCAAACATGAATTCTGTTGATAGTATTACTTGTGCAAATTCAGTGACTGACCTAAAAGATTTAGTTGTAGATGAAATTAAACTTTTTGAACATTATACATTTAAAGATCTTTCTCATAAATCAAATGATTTAGAAATTGCTGAGTCTAAAGAAAAGGTAATTTAGTTATAAATTGTTAAGACTTATTAATGTAGTTTTATAACTATTATAAATAAATAGGTAAATATAATTTAATGTTAAAAATGTATTCACCAGCTAATAACCAAAATATTGATTCCTTAAATAATTTTTATATTATTTGACATTCAGTATTTTAATTGGGCCAGGTACTACAGTTTATTAAATACAAAGGTTAACTGATCTAATATTTTTATTGTTTGAAAAGAAACAATATTATTCAGTTTATTTCATTTTTAGATATATTATAATCATGTATTGTGTATAGCGCAAAGATTTGCTTTACTAAATCAAATAATTCTTTCCTGCCTCTACTATTTCCTACTAATTAAATATTATCTCTAAAATGTTTAATTTTCTTACTTTTGTTTACAAGTAGGAATACCACAAGATAGCAATTTATTTCCAGACCTATTCAAAATTTATACTGTCAATATGCAAAGTACAATAAATATGTCTATGGCCACATATACCAATGCTACAATAATTCTTTCTCTTGAAAATGACATAATTCAAATCTTTGATGCATTACTAAATCACTTAAACCAAAATAAAAACTGATCATCTAAATAAAATATAAAAATTATTCCCAAGAAATCTGTTCCTATTCATTTTTCCTCAGATTTAAAATATCTAGGTATTATTCTTGATAAGAAGCTAACTTGGGTGGGGTCCTCTATTAAAAAATGAAAGAAAAAAACTAAATTGATGACTACATTTCTTTTGACCAATCCTTAATTCAAAGATGTTTATACACACAAAAAAAAATTGTATGCAACTCACTCTTAAGACCCATGTGAGATTATACCAAACCTTCACAAATCTTCTACTCTTTGGTACATATTCAATGATATTCCAAACGACTTATAAATTGAAACAGTACAGTAACTAGTCTCCATATGCTACTCCAGGTTCCACTACAAATTATCATCAAGTTGAAATCTTGTAACTTTTTTTTTCTCATGTAAATTTCTCCCTTGCAGTCTAATATGCTGTTTAATGGTATAAAGACTTACTACTTAAAAAAGTGCAAAAAAAAAAAATCATATTGAGTTCTATCATTAGTTGGCCTCTCTTCTCATAAAATTATTTGAATAAAAAAATTTTATTTATCATCTTCATATTTTCTTATTACTTATGTAATTTTTTGTTAATAGTTTGTATAAAAATAAAAATTATCATAAAAAGTATAACTTTTATTTTTTTTAGATTATTAGTACCATCAATTCAAACTGTACAATTTTAATAACTGGTGCTACAGGATGTGGGAAAAGTACTCAAGTTCCTCAGTTTATTTTAGATGACTGTATGAGTAAAAAAAAATATTGTAATATTGTTGTTGTTCAACCTAGACGTATAGCTGCAATTTCAGTATCTAAACAAGTGAATATAGAACGCGGTTGGAAAGATGGACTTTTAGTTGGTTATCAAGTTGGACAAAAAAAAAATTATAACAAAACAACAAAAATTTTATATTGCACTACAGGAATTTTGTTATTAAAAATTATTAAAGCAAAATCCCTTTCTCAATTTTCTTACATTATCTTAGATGAAGTTCATGAAAGAACACTTGAAATGGACTTTTTATTATTAATTATAAAGAAGTTACAAAATTACAACTCCCAGTCGACTCATGTAAGTATTTTTAAACTATGTACAAATGGCCCAAAATAATGAATTTATTTAATCTAATGAAATGATAAATCTCATGATTATGTCATTCATTTATTATTATATAAAATTATTGTGGACTGCTATTATTAACTTAAATATTTAATTGTTTATTTTATAATTGATACATGCTAATAATTATGTAGGTAATACTAATGTCTGCTACAGCAGAGACTGTAAAATTAAGAGATTATTTTGGTGATTATTATGGGTATCCTTATCAAAGATACCATCCAGCACCATTAGTTAAAATCGACAAGGCATCCAACTATACTATTCATGTAGCATATTTGAATGATTTATTTGGAATGATACCTTCTGTAAGTATAAATATGTATAACAGTATACCTATAATTAAACTACAAATTATTAGTTATGAAATAATTATTAAATTTTTTAATTTATTATTACTTTTATAAAATATAATTTGATTTGATGTAAATTATATTTTTTATATAAATGATGATTATATAATATGTACAATATGTTTCTTTTAATATTTATTTCATAATTTTCTTTTTGGGAATTGATGAGTAAAATTTTATTTTAGATTAAGAACATTAAATATGTTTTAATATGTATTTTCTGTTTTTTTTTCTTTTTATCTGTTATAGTAGTTTAAAAAATACTTTGGTCTTCAACTTCTAGGGTAGTTATTGGTAAAAATATGAATCTAATAGTACTGTTTGGAGTTAAACGAAAAAGTTCTCGGTATTTCTCAAAATAACCCCAAACAAAAACGACTTAATCTTTGCAATAACCAGATTTTGACATATGAAAATTCTTAATTTGTTTTGATTCAAAAAACAATAAGTCTTAGAAATTTGAAACCTTTTATCATAATATTAATTATTATTTACTAAGTACATTTAAATATTCAAAATCATTTCTACAATTAACTATTTATACCACAAATCTATTCACACTCTTGTGATTCATAAGTATGGCAAGTAGTATTATATGAAATATTTTTATAATAATTATTAATTATTACATAATATATTTTGATATAAATTAGTTTATTCTGCTGTATTAACAATAATAAATTAAATTACTAATATAGTTAGTAATGTATAGGGCTTGGATGTTTATGCACTTAAAACTACTGTAATATGCATGCATTTATGTACTAAAAAATTACAAAATATGTGCTAAAAATTATAAAATATGCATTTTTAACCAATAAAAATACCAAAATATGCTTAACATTTTTTATTATTTATTTAAATTTTTTAAATTTACATAGCGTTTTATTTACTTAAATTTACATTATTATTTATTAATTAGAGATTACCATTTTTAGCTTTATACTGTGCTACTATAGTTTTTTTAATTTGTTCAAATTTGTAACTGCGTCTATTATCATTAAGTAAATTTTTGTAATGTGAAAAGCTTTGTTCTACATTAACTGATGTTATCTTTGACCTTGTCCAATAAAGTACTGTAATTCCAAACAAACACGATAAGTCGATAATAAACATTTATATTTTACGTCAATACTTGGTGATTATAGACTGTAGTTACCACCTATAAAATTTATGCATATAAATTGTGAAATTAATTGTATAGTTTGTTAATTAAGTTGTTTTAAAAAAAAAAAAATGTTCTGAAATATGCTTTTTTATTTTTAAATCCCAAAATACGCAATTAAAATATGAAACCATAAAATATACAAAAATATGCAAAATAAAAATAGTATTATTTGATTCAGTATAACATGAATTAAGTTTTTATTTAGGTTAGCATTAAATTGAATAAATAGAAAAAGATATGCATTTTCATAAACATTCGAGCCGTAGTAATATATAATTAAATATACTGTGTAATTTAGGTAGACTGACTGTCTTTAATCAATGTTGTTTTTAATGTTCATTAATTTATTATTGAATTCAAATTCAAAACACTCCCAATACATTCACTTACTGGAATGTTACATTCAATATGTACTAAGTAGCAGAACAATTTTTTTGCTTTATTTTTTTTATTTAGTTTTCAAGCCTAAATTAATACCTTAATAGCAATCCTATTATTGATTTATCTAATCCATTTATAGAATATAATTAGTTCAAGAATAAACTAATACGAATACTTTTAAAAATATATTACCTCTTAAAATAATTAAATTATCATATAGTATGATTAACAGATTATCAAAAGAATTAATAATTACAAAATTTATTACATTTTTGTATAACCTAAATCCTAGTATAAGTTGCTATTTAAAGGCAGAAGAAAGAAATAAAAAACAATAAAAGTAAAAGTTATATAAACTGTTGAAATATGTGTATCTAAAATTTTGGAAAATAGTTAATGGTAATACATTTTTTTAAACAATGGGTTTCTCTGTTCTAGCAATTTGTCATACTTTAAAGCCATCTATGCCTTGGAGGTTTGATTTATGTATATTATTTAAATTATTTTCTTTTGTAATTTAGGCCCGAAGAATGGAGTTTAGTAAAACAGAAATAAATGAAGCTGGATATGAGACAGCTGTTCAATTAGTTAAAACATTTGATATAATAAAAGTAGATAATGACAACAAAAAATCTGTATTGATATTTTTACCCGGTATTTATGAAATTGAAGAAATGCATAGACATTGGAGGATTTAATGACTTCGGAGTAAAAATATTTTATTTTATTATTTATTTGATTAGTAAAACTAATAAAGTAAATTTCAGAAATCATAAGTGGATTCTTATACCATTACATTCATTAATAACGAGTGAAGAACAAGACAAGGTTTTTATACAAGCACCATTAAATTATCGCAAGATTATTTTGTCCACCAATGTTGCTGAGAGTTCTATAACTGTACCAGATGTTTATTTTGGTAAATAAAGATACTTTTTTTTTTGTATTTAAACACCTAATATATAAAATAATAACTGTTAAATAGTTTTTAATAATTTTAATAATTAAAGAAAACAATATAAAATTAAATACATATTGATCATAGAATGCATGGTCCATAAATAGTTAAAATAAAAAAAACTATTAGAATTTGCTTATTTCTTAGATATTGAGTATACAAAATTTAAATAACGATCAATAATTAGATTTAGAATAATCAAAATTTAATTAAATTGTTCAGTTTTAATTTTTTTTATCAAAATTCTGAAAAGAAACAATATTTAATAATATTGATCAAACTATTTTGTTCAAAAGCAGTGTTTATTCTTACTCTGTATACTGCGTTGGATAATTAGAATATTAGTTTTAAATTATTGAATTGAAGTATTAAAGAATTTTAGTTATTCAGTTTTTTATTTTTATTGATATTGTTTAGGAAATTTTGATTAATTTTTCAGCTTCTTTTTTGATTACCGATAATAACAATCTACATTTGCAACAAAAGTATAAAATGTTAATATTCAGTATTTTTATTATGATCTTTATTTAATTTTTATTAAATTAATTTATATACATGCCTTTTTTATTAATGTATTTTTGAATAATCATGCATGCTGTATTTGTGTTTTATAAAACAAGTTTGTAGTCAACTTAACATTGCACATGACTTCTGGAAAAATAATTTCACATACTCCAACATCCTATGATTTTTATCTCTTTATATAGTTAAAGTGATGAGATATGAAAATCCAAAAAAAAAATAATGTTTTAAAATTTTGCTCTTCTATCATAAAAAATTCCTTTGAAATAATTTGCCAATATGTTGGCTATTATATTATTTTGCACATAAATCATCTCCTCAATCTACTTTTAAAAATTGTTGTTTTTTTTTATCTGATTAAATTTCAATTTCTAGCTATAAAAAATAATTATTTGATTTTTAAATTTCATTTTTATATCAACTTATTATGTGTGTAACTTTTTGATGAAAATAATTAAAAATTTAGTACATTTAAAATATAAAAAATATTCTAATGTATGATTATTGAAAAAATAAAACTTGAAATACAAACATTTTTTTAATGTTTTCTATATACTTAACTTAAATTTATATATATTGCATATTATCTCATATTAATATATATTAAGTTGAACCATAAAATATAAATGAATAATTAAATTATAAACAATTATTACCATGTAATTAAACACTTAAAAGCTTATTTTCATGTATATTATTAATTAGTATTTAAACACTAAATTTAGTTGAATAAAAAACTTTTGTAACTGTATTTTTAGTGATTGACTTTTGTTTGATTAAACAATTAAAAAATCAAATGAAATCCAATTATTCCATGTTAGTTATGACTTGGGCATCAAAAAGTAATTGTAATCAAAGAGCTGGAAGAGTGGGTCGTGTAGCTGATGGTCATGTTTATAGGTTGATTCCTAAAAAGATGTTTGATGTAATTATTCTATTTAACTTTTATTTTTATTTTATATTTTATTTTGATTCTTATAAATCATCTAGGAATTTGAAGATAATGAATTACCAGAAATGAGTCGTTGTTCTCTCAGTCGCGTTGTATTAATGTCTAAAATATTGAATATGGGAACACCCAAACAACTTCTTGCAAGTGCGTTAGATGCACCATGCTTAAAAAATATTGCACTCACAATCCGCACTCTTAAACAGGTAATATTATTTATGATAATTTTAGCATTTTACTGTTTATTTAAATATAAACAAACAATAGCATTATATTATGAGAAATAACTTTTATGTGTTATTTACATCTAACAACATATAATTTAGTAAATTTTTTGAGTGAACATCAGTTCTAATTTTGTGTTATAACCTTTAGTTATTTATTGAATTGTAAATTGACCAATTTTATTATTAAAATTAAAGGTAAGAACATTATTTGTATCATTATGTTTTTTTTTTTTTAATTTCTTTGCCTGTTATGAAAATTATAAAATTGTAATATCTTATTTATCCATAAATTGCTTAAGAAATATCCTTAAAAAATATCATTAGAAAATTCTGATTTTGTTCAAGTCTTTAAGGTTATAGGTCAATTTTTTTCTATTATTTAGAGTATTTGCAGAAGAATAACCAAAAAGTGGCAAAAAAACTGCTCAAGTTGAAAAGATGAATCTGTATTTTAAACAGACTAAGAATAGGTCATACAAAGCTATCCTATAGTTTCCATGTCCAAAAAGGACCTTTAAATGTATATACCACATGTGGAACCCAAATTACAATTAAATATATTTTAACAAACTGTCTCAAATAAGAAAATACAAGAAAATAAAGCAATCTATCAGAATCCTTTTCGAATTTCTAGAACTTCAGATAGAAAATAATATATCTTAAAATTAAAATAATAATAAGAACTATATAGACAAATTTAGTAATATATTTCAGAAAAAATAAATATAATTTATTAAAAAAATATAAATGTTAATGCTTATAAGTTATAACTCTTGTTGAAGCGAATAGATCAATAAAAAAAATAAAGTATTTTCACAAAATGGAGCTGCTGAACACACATAGCTTTTGTTATATTATGTTTATAAGATGGAGAACAACACTACAATAGGTTAGAATTATTTTAAAATTCTGGATTTTTAAGGATACTTAATGTGATAAGTTACCACTGATAACTAGGGATGAGAAGTTATAGGATTTGCATATTTTTTTCTGTATCTTCTATTTATAGCTAGGTGAGCTAAAAATCTGTTTTATAACCTAATGAATCGAAATTTGGTATTTAAATTTTGCATATTTTTGCATATATTGGTAGTTTTCTTAAAAGTTGCATATTCATGTTTTTTTTTTGTGCATAACAATGCATATTTAGTAAAATTATGTGGAATTTAATACAACTGACATGAAAAATTTATTATTTTATAGAATTGTATGTGTTCGTAGTCTGCAATAATCAATATATAAATTTATAAAATTGCATTTTTATTTTTTTAGATTAAATCACCTGACTATCAATATATAATTAATACACTTACCAATCATTTTTATATTGATTTTTATATTATATATTTATTTTTATATTAATTATTTTATTACTCAGTTAAAAATTATTTATATTTTAATAGAAACAAATTTAATGGAATATTATTTATATTAATTTATTTTAAACCTGTTTTTATTTATGGAAAAAATTGTATATTATAATATATTTTTAAATTTTTTATGCATATATCATAATTTTTCCTTGCATATTTTGTCTATTTTAGCTCCTATAACTTCTCATCCCTACTGATAACTAATGTACTTAAAATATTAGGCCATTAAAGTAATTTATTAATGGCATTTTAGGTTATAATTAATTTAATAAAAATGTGTTGATTTTATTATAAGCTAATTTTTCTTAGGTGGGAGCGCTATTATCGACCGTAAATGGAGTAATTTCTTCAGTGGATGGTGATTTAACATATATGGGAAAAGTAATTGCACATTTACCATTAGAGCCACCAATGTCAAAATTAATTTATTTTGGATATATTTTTAATATTACTAATGAAGCTATCATAATGGGTAAATAAAATCAATGTAATTTTATGTTCTTATTGATTTCAGTACTTAACACTTTTATAAAGTGACTTTTTTTAAAAGTAATTTAAAAAAAATCATAATATAAAATATATAGTATATATTATATACCTACAATAAATAATACTAATATTGCTATCTATTTGTCAGATTTTAAAACCAAGTATACCAATCAATATGTAAATGTATTTATAATAATATTTATTAGAATAAACCAGAGTCAAATAATTCAGTTTATTAATTTATTAGATTCCATACTTAACAATACTTAACATGAGTTTATCTAATGAAAACACTATAATATATTTAAATTACAAGTTTCTAACTTCTTAATATACATGGTTAGATTATACTTGGTGATTGCACAATACATGAAACCTAAATTAGAATTTATAAGATGAATTTAAAGAAGATAATTAATTTAAAGTTATATTTTTTTCAGCATGTGGTTTATCAATAAAAAGTATATTTAGTCAGCCTTTTAATCGACGTTTAGAAGCATATACACAAAGGTTAACCTGGGCTAATTATTCTTGTAGTGATCCAATTGCATATATTGGTGCATATCAAGTATTAAAAATATTGTTAACCCTACATTACAGTATCATTTATTGATTGAAGTTTTAATTTGCTAATAATTATATTTGTTTAGAGTTGGCTAGAGAGTAAGCCAAAATTTGATCAAAATCGAAATTTTGAAAAAACGTGGGCCTATAAAAACTATATACAGCTATCAGCAATGCGAGAATTATATGACTTGATTAATGATGTATCTGGTAGACTGAATAGAGATTTTGGTATATTGACAAATTTTGGTAAAATGAAATGGATCAAATCTGAAGAAAAAGCTTTGGCTTGCAAGGTACAATTTAAATAAATAAATACATTTTATTATCTAACAAGTAAGTTATAATTTATTTATGTATTGGAAATTAAAAATAAACCATTTAAGGTTGTATTGGCTGGGGCATTTTATCCTAATTATTACATACGAAAAATAAATAATGCATATATGGATGAACATGAAGTACTTAAAACATTAAATGGTCATGATCCTTATCGAACAGTTTATTTTACTGGATTTCCAAATGATCAGCCTAAAGAGTTATATAAAGAAGCTATTGAATCTCTATTTCCTGAAAGATTGGTTGGCAAACCTACTGCGTATTTTAATACATCATCTAAGTGAGAAAACTGATATTCACTTTAATTTGATTACATATAAAAATTATGATATGTTTAAATTTCTATCTAGGTATATTAAAATTTTGTTTCATGTTTCAATAATATAATAATTGATAATATTTAACTTAAATGCCAATAGTGTTCATGAATGTTATTAAAATATAAATAATTTGTTAAAACTAAATATTTATTTTAGTAAAGTGTATGTAGAATTCCCAACGTCAAACACAAAGAACACAACATATAATAATCAATATGAAGAAAAAGAAAATCAATTAGTACCAGGAAATATATGCTATGGTGTTTATGTGGCTATTAAAATGCGTTTTTTAAAATTTAATTTTAAAATACCATTAATGAAGTAAGTAAATTGTTAAGAGTTAATAAAAACTGTTCTATTTGTATTTAAAATCTTGATAGTGTAAGATATTTAATTATTTGTAAATGTTATAAATCTAGCCAATATTTAGCATCAAAGTGCATTGTACATTTTAACTATATCATAATGAAGAATAATTAGAAAAATATTTTTTCCAGGGGTTTAATATATTTTTTTTAAAACACTGCTGTATAATAATATAACTTAGCTATTACAAATATTTGATCTGTAATCTATATGTAATTATTTAAAACATCAAAAATAATTTTGAATTTGCATCTAATTATAATAATAAAAATTGAAAATTTTGAATCAATTTTCATTTAATTAATGTTATTTAATAATAGGCCTGATGATGCAAAAAAAAAAAATTGGAGTTGATAACCCAACAAATGGCTGCACAGGAAATAACTCGTAAGGAAGTATTACCAATTCAACACTGTGTACTCGAAGAAATTAAATCTAATAATAGAGCTATTGTCATAAGAGTGTCATGCGTAAGTGACTTTAAATAATCAAAACATGTTTAAAATAGATTCAGCTTAAGTTTTTATAACTTAGTAATTGCATAATTAAACAAATGGCAAAAAAACGGTATTTTAGATTCTGGTTGCATCAATAAATGTTTTGGTATCAAACTTCGGTTTTTTTGTTTGTTTTCGCCTTATATAGTTCTAAAAGTAATTTTTTTCTTCTACTTTAAGAAATATTTCTTATTCCAAATTGTATTAAAAAAATTAATTGAAATTACTTTATCATAATAATTGGCAAAACTAAAAAATTAATTTTGGAAAATATATATATTTACATAAAATCTGTATTGTGTATTTAATTTTATTTACATAATTTTTTATGCTTAATGCTAGAGATTACAATCCAAAAATAATATAATTTATGAAATAGGAGTTAAGAGAAACAAAAAACAGAGATGAATCCATATATTAAAAATCTTTGAAAAAAAGATTTTTTAATTTTTTAGCATAAAATCTTAGTTATTATAATTTAAAATGTTAAAGATAATAGTAATATACCCGATACACACAAACTTGGCTAGATATAATTAGTGTTTTTTATTTTTTATAGTTTGAATCTGTTGATTGTTTTTGGGCTCAGATTAACGATGAAAAACATAATAATATATTAATTAAACTATGGAAGTTTGTTAATGAGGAAATAAGTTTCATAGAAATTAATCCAAAAAATTTAGTAATAGGCAATGTTTATGTTGTGATGTATCAAAAAGAAAAATATAGAGGCAAATTAATGGAGTTTCTTCATGATCCTAAAAAAAATTACAAAGTAATGTATTATTCTTACCTTATGTATAATATAATATATGTATGGGTTAAAAAAAATATTTTTTCAGTTTTTATTGATTGATTATGGAGAATCTGTTCAGTTGTGTATTGAAAATATATTTAATATTAAAGATGATGATACAAAAAATACAGTTTATAATTTCCCTACTTTGGCTTTTCAATGCAAATTTGCAAAAATACGTTCATCAATAAATAGGCAATTGAATGCTGATTGGTTTGAGGAAACTAAAATGTTTTTCATTGATAAAAGTGTAAAAGGAACAGTAAGTTTGATCATATCATTTACATTTTTATAAAAGTAAATCACTCATTTAATAAGTTATGATAATAATAATTAGTGTTAACATTTTGAAACTATACATTCATTGTGATATGTTGTTATTCATACTCTAACTACGCTTATCACTGTGTAATATTTTTTTCTACATCTTGTATAGGGTATTTTAAAGTTACTATTCATGAAAATATATTTACATACTACTTTATTATTAATTTTTTTTTTGTAGTTTTTTATTATGTTAACAATATTATTATACAATATTATATTATTATAATATTAGAAAATCAGAAGTTTGATTAAAATTTATCCATAGTTAATTTTGATGTATTGTGTATTTTTTAAAAGGAAATTTGTCTTTTAATTGATTTATAAATAAAATACCAATACATATTAATAAAAATTTAAAGTAATATTATATATTTTTAAGTAGATATTTCCAAACTGTGAATTTTGATTATATTCTTGGTTCTATTGATTTTTGAATTTTTTTTAAGATATAAAATATTTAATATTAGATTAATACAAAATACAACATATATATATATAAGAAAATATATTTTATGTATAAATTCAGATAAATATGATAAAATGTTTTTCGCATAACTGTAGTATATAGATGTTCAACTTAATTTTTATTGACTTGTGACAATTACAAGTATACTAATGAGTTATTACTATGATTTTATTATATTAAAAATGATCTCAAAGATAGTAATCAATAATTAAAATTTTTTTTAAATATATCATACCATATATATCAGAAGTTTGGGAACGAACCTCAGTTTTAAAGGTTTAATATTTAATATTGGATAACTATTACATTTTACTACACAGGTGGTCTAAGATTTTAAAAACGTTGCTTTTATTCCAATATATTTTTGCTTTTGATTTCTGTTTCATATTTTAAATTTAAATTATTTTTTTTTTTTATGTTTAAGATATATTCTATAGTTGATGGTGTTGTGTCATTTGAAGATCTAACCTTCATAGATGAAGAAAAAGAAAAAAATTCGATTTCAGAGTATCTTATTGAGAATAATTTAGCTATTCGTACTGAAGAGTCTTTTGCTTCAAAGGTATTAATAATAAATAATGTATGTTAACATATTTACTGAATCAAAAAATTATTGGTTATCATAGATCATAAAATTATTGATAATTTGAAATAAATAAAATCCCTAGGAAGTTTTTCTACTATAAATCTGATGTCAAGTGTAGGCTTGCCAGATTTTAAAATCTCCAAACCGGGACATCATATTAAAATAACCTTTTTTTTTTAGTATGTTAGTATAATTATATGGAAATAATAAACAGATAACATAATACGATAATCATGTAATTATGTAATGATATTATGTACAATATTATTCCATGTTTCGATATTAAATAATATAATGTTAAAGTTATTTTAGCTTGGCTTCCATTAACTGGGACAAAATTAATGACCGACCGGGACACCGGGAAATGTTGTTAAAACCGGGACAAATGGCAAGCCTAGTCAAGTGCACCTTTTAATTTACCTTTTTCATTTTAAAAATAAAATATAAATCAACTTAATAGTTTATAATAATATTTTCATATTTTTGAATATATCAATTTCATAAATAGTATTAATCAAATAAATTTAATGAGAAATTAAAGATTATTTTTTTTTTTCTTCCCAAATCCAAAATTCGTGGGGTTATTTTTAATAACATGTAACGTTTATCATTTTCTACATCCAACCAATTACTATGTTTGTTTTTTATTTGTAAAAGTGTGAAAACGCTAGTCACCAAGATTTCATCCTCCATTATATTTCTCTCGAGCAGTATCTAAATTCCTCCTCTCATTCAATTGTGAACAACTGTATTAGATTAAACTAATTTTTGCTAAAAATAAATTATATATGTCTCAAAAGTTTTGTATTTTTATGATAAATCATTATATTTAAATATGAGTTTTGATAGTAATTAGTAAGAAAATGTTAACTGAATAAATGACATGTTTCAAATTATTTTTTTCAAAAATTAAAAAATTTGTTTATACAGCTTAAAAATTAGTAAAAATTGATCTAGTTAAAACAAATTAAATTTTTGATTCTGTTAGAATAACAGTTATATTAGTGAAACACAAATCACGTTCCTTAATTGATATGTGGACATTTTTATGATAATCTGTAAATAACTAAACATCAGTGGAGCTTTATGTAGAAATTAAAATTAATTATTGAATTAAAAATAATATTTTTAATCTTATCGTCAATAACAAAAAAAAATACAAAATACAAAATACAATGATTATAAATATAAAAATAATTTATTACACTTTTTATTAATGTTAAAAGTGACTTCTATTATTTGTAACACAATTAAGTTTTTAAATCCTCAAATATTTTTTCTCATTGACATTACCTATAGCTAAAATTAGAAAATCAATGAAATAACTCGATACTAGTTTGTTAAATCATAAATCATTAATTATAGTTAAAATATTAGTTTATAACTATACTATAGTTATTAGTTACTATAGCTATAAGAGCGGTGAATTTGTTAACAACACTAATAATGTATTCAATATTGTTTTTTATCAAATATTTTAAGATGAAAACATGACCTCATTTATTTTACATTTTTGAATGTATGATTTTAAAATTTACAATCTTTTTTTAATTTACCACTTATTGTATATTTATTGAATATAATTAATTTAATTATTTAATAAAATAATGAAGTATATTATAAACTTACAACTTATTTGTTCATTATAATATAACTGTACATTTTTATTTTTAGAAAGATCATGAAAGACGATTAAAGCTTAAAGGATGTGTTAACAATAAGATACATGAAAAATCGAATGTCGTACGTCTCAACCCTAAAAGTCCTACAGTAAAAGAGTCGTATAAAATTGTGAGTTTTAATAGTTATATTATATTCATATCATTGTATTTGTAATCATTGACAATTTTTTTCAATTCATTTTAAATTAATTATATGATATTAAATATTTTCAATGTTGATTTATTAAGTTTAAAAAATAATTTATTTTAATATAATTTGTAAATAATTAATCACCTATAATTAAATGTAAAATAATTTCCTTAGTATTTATTGAGTGAGTTAATGCACCTAATTTTCGACTAATTTTTGTATGCTATAAACTGTAAATTTTGGTTTTGTTATTTGTGATTAAATTGCATTTTAAGATAATTGAATAATAATGAAATAAATAATTATCTATTTTGGTTTATTATTACTATTGTTATAATTCATAATATTCATATATATATGTATATTTTTTTTAATGTAGCTCAATTTAAAAGGACCTAAAAGTCCACTAGAAATGTCAGTTTATGGATTAAGTCGTGATAGTACTTGTAAAATAGTAAACATACAATGGAATTCTGTCAATTCTGTTTTATTGGATACTGATCCAAATGATAGTCATGAAAGGTAAGAATAATACTTTCTTCCTAATAAATTATACATTTATCGTTTACTATAATTATTTATACTATTTTTAAATTAATTGATATTTTTTATTAGGTTGTTTGTTGCTGGAAACGTGTGTGTTAATGAAAATGATAAGTTAACACTTTGGGATACAACTATGATGCCAAATATCCCTGGAATGCTGACAATTATCTCTTTGATTTTTTCACCGTGCGTGGAAATCAGGTACACTCCTTTAAAAATTAAAATAATTGTTAACAAATACAGTATATAGTTTACATACTATACTCATTTTCCTCTTTGTTCTTAGATACAATTCTTCATTTACTAAAATGATTGGAGCCATTTGTGGTTTAGGTTACCACCCAGAAACTGGTATGCCATTATTTGAAGAAAAAGATGCTGAGATTACCTTTGATACTGTTATTGATATGAATTTATTGAACAAGGTAAATTAATGATGGTATTTTTTATTTAATAATTTGTAGCTATTTTTAATTTTTTTATTCTCTACTAGATAAATGTTATGAGAATGTTGTTGAATAGATGTGTTAATCCAGAAGACGAAGAAGGTCCTGGTGATATTTTTCAAATACAGCATCACTTACAATCATCTTTAATAGAGTATGTATATAATATTTATAAAGTTATTCGTTTTGTTTCTATTTTATAAACTTATCTTTAAACTTTATTTATTTAATGAAGGCTATTCAGTCATCCTACAAAGTTTAAAGGGGTAGAACCTTACACAAACAATTATACATGGTCAGAAATTAAAAAATCAAGATTGCAATCACCACACCAAGAAAATAGCCCCATTAATCATCCGATGGATGGTTCTGATGTTTATAAACTGATTTGGAGCGCTCTTTTATCACAAAAAATGTCTACTATTGACTGTAAAGACTTATTGTTTAAACTAAGTAAAATCAAAAGATTAGAAGAATGGTATATCTATAATATAAAAATAGTATATATTATATTATAATAATATAACATATTACATCCATTTTTGTCTTCTAGCTTGAAATTCAACAATTATACCAATAAACGGTGTTTAGAAGAACTTCATTGTCCACTATGTCAATTGGTGTTTATTAACTCTTCGTCCATTCTAATGCATTTCAACAATTACCAACATATTGAACGTTATAAACTTGCTAGAGAAGAATTACAATTGCACTATACGGGACCATCTAGAGATATAAAAAACTTGTGAACTGGTAAATTCTAATAATATTTTTATAATGTATAATTCAATTTAAATTCAAATAATTTTTTGATTAAAAATAAATAAGAATATTTGTATTTGTATTTATTTATAAACGCCAACTGGCAATTTTATGATTACATATTTTGGAATTTGATATATAAGTAGTAAATATTTATAACATATAGTAATAGTAATACAGAATACATGGAAAATAAAACTTAATATAAACATAATGGTAATATGATGATAAAGTACAGCAAACTTATAACTAATACATTTATTAAATATTAAAAATCAAAATTAACATAATTTATTTTATGGAGCATTCTATGTAGTGGGTAATTTTGTCCATAGGATGTAATTTGGGTTGGAACTTGAAAGAGGAAGTGATTTCTGGTGAGGAAGGAAGGGATGCAAAAACTTACTTTGAAGAGAAGTTCAAGAGCATCTATAATGACACTTAAAAGAGAGGTTAAGTGTTCATCAGCATCTTGTCGACATGATGATAGTAGTGGTATTTCAAATATACTACGTATATTAAGCAATAATCATAAGTAGGGTGTACTATCTTCATAATATGGGCAATGTAGGAATGAAACCTGTTTTGAACATGTCTGAGTCTTAATTCATCTTTAGCTAAGTAAGGATTGCCGTACTACCACCCTATATTACAATATTAAACGTACTAACGAGAAATATAGTGTGCAGAGACAACGAGCAGACAAAAACTGTTTGATATTGCGCTTAAAAAACCCTAAAACTTTTAAAGCTTTACCTACTGTGACATTTACGTGATGCTCAAAGTTCAAAGATGGAGTATAATGAATTCCAAGATCTTTATAAAAAAGTAAAACACGTCAAGAGCGGTGCCGTTAAATGAACAGTTATGGTGAATAGGAGACTGCTTTTTAGAAAAAGACATAACATGAAATTTGTATTAAGGCTAAGACCAATACTGTATGCCTAATTCGTAAAAATATTGAGTTTAGTTTGTATAATATGGCATTGATTAAGATTTATATATTATGAATGAAAACTATTATTAAAATATTAATATTGTTTTTGATACACTTTGTGAAGATAATTCTTAATTTTTTTAAATAATTAATATAAATTATATTTTTACGATATTTGTTAAAAATTTTATGAAAATGCAATCTTTATTATTATTCAGTAGTTTAAGCCAATTTATCAATGACCCTTTCAAAAAATTATGTTCGGACACTACACTTGTCATATTTACCAAGGTAAAATCAAATTATAAGTTGCTAATTTAAAATATAAAAATTAAAATGTTATCTACTCTAGTGTCATACATTTTATCAAAATTATTTTAGACTTCAACAAAATATAACATGATAGAAAATGTATTTTTTTACAACAATTAACAAAAGCTGGAATATGGTATAAGTAATTAAACAAATAAGTTATAAAAATTAATAATATTAAAAGCATTTCTGAAACTCTTAACTCATTTATGTCGCTCACCTAAAATTCTACTATTCAAAGTTAAATTAAATTCTTCTACATAAAAAATTGCAAATAATTTATACTGTAATTTAATACATAAATTATTTAAAATATGTACTTTAAATTGTTTAGCTATTAGTAATTTACAACCTTCATCTCACTTAGAAATATTTAAATAAATTTTAACATATTATGATTTTATGTATTACTTACTATTAATTCTCATTTAGTCTAAAAAAAAACTAAATTGATTGATTAAAATATTTTTTATGTTTAAAAAACAAATAGGTAAAAAATTGTATACAATTACATTGAATTCTTTGACTTTTCCTTCAGATTTGGTGTATAATAAATATTTTTTTATCAAATTTTCAACATTGAATTACGAATGGACAAATACATTTTTTTTCTTCATAAAACTATTATTATTTAGAATTTTGTAAAATAATTTTTATTAATAATTTTAGTGTTACAATAAAGTTGTATTTATATAAAATCATTTTACATGATATGAAATACACTATGATTTTAAAGATGAATAAAATGATTAACTATAAATAAAGTGATTAGGTAATTTATTTAATTCACCATTAATTGATTCAACGATCGTTGTTTCATTGAATATTAGTTTCATAACTTAATATATATTTAGATATTTTTATTAATATTTAATTTTACTAATTTAGTTTATATATTAATATATATATTCAACACTTTAGCTTTGTTCAAAATAAATCTAAACTTTTTCTAATTGTATGATTAAGTATCTATTATTTTTACTACAACTATAAAAACAATGAAAAAAGGGTCAAGAGTAGTATTGATCAACTAATTATACAGGTTATGCAAGTATATTAATCATTTTTACACTAAATTATCTTAAATTTATTATTAAAATATATATTCAATTAATCTACATGAAAAATTTAAAATAATGTATTATAAAAAATTTATTTATTGATGGTTTCAAATATTTTCAATTTGTTAAGCCATGGACCTCATTTTTTCTTGGAAAATATTTATTGTATAAAATTGCATATATTGCTTACTTATTTGAGTTTATGTCTTACTCTTAAAATAACCATTAGACAATAATTATGTTTAATAATTTTGTCATTTAGATATCGGAAAATTTCATAATTTCAAAAGTAAATACTAATTTAAACTTTTATTATTCCAAAATCTGATTAACACATTTTTTTATATTCTTTTTTCCGTGCACAAAATAATTAAAAATAGTAATATAATAGTTAAACAACAACACTTTAATATATACAATTATATTTATAACATCATAACATTAAAAATAATAACAATTGTTATGTCATATAGTATTAATACATACAATTTATATTTATACTACACACATTTCCATTCCTTTAACTTTAGGAAATGTACAAAATATTTACAAATTCAGTTGTGATGATCATTATACGGTTTCATTACATTAATTGATATTAAAAAATGGAAATTATTTAATTAATTTGTTTAATTCTTGCTTTGGAATGATTTAAAATATTTTTATTTACATAATTACCTTTAAACATTCTCGTTCTTATCTTATAACGTTTGATTTGGAAAATAATTAAAATTTTTATTCTCCAACTTTTAATAGTTCATTTGTATCATTTAAGTTATTTTTTTTTTCTATTTCATCACTGCAACTTTTATCTTCTGTCATTTGATTTGGATGAACTTCCATACTTTTCAATTCTTTGTTTTCCATATTTTCATCTTCTTTTATTATGTTTGAATCAATTGCTTTTTCTAATACTTCATTTCCATTGGTCTCATCATCTAATGTTGCACTTAATTTGTTATCAATCATTTTATTTTCACCATTGATCGAATTTTCTTTTACATCATCAGATAAACAATCTTTCTTACCATCATCATCGGCCTCAGGTTTTAAATCACCATCATCAGGTTCATCATCAGTTGCAGACATAAGATCTATAGTATCCATAATATATAATTCACTTTCTTCATCTGACATATCTGAATCATCATCAGAAGTGTCAGATTCCATTGATGGACCTAATCCTAACAGTTTTGCTTCAGTTATCATTTCATGAACTGTGGCAATATTTCTAGTTTTAGACTTAGGCCCAGGTTTCATTGTTTTTCTTGTATTTTCTATCTCAAAATTGTGTAGTAAATTATTCAGACTTCTTTTACGTTTGAGATTAGGTCGCAATTTATTTTCTGATGAACAATCACTATCATTCTCATCAGAACTATCAGATAATAAATCGATATAAGCCGAGACTGGTAGTATTGGTTTTGGTTTTTTTTCACATGCTAAGTTGATCTCCCTTGGAACAGATACGCTTCGGCGATCTGGTAAGTTAACAGGTAAATAGCCATCATAATAAGCCAAAGTAGATGAACAGCGCTTTGGTATACAGTAGCGTGATTCATTTAGACAATTAATGAGTTCTTTTGCATGAGATGATGCTGATAGAGGTATTGATAAAGGTACTGGTAATTCGTCTTCGTCATCGCTTAAAATAATTATAGAGCCATTTAATTCACCATATTCAGATTCTTGAGTATCCTCTGGTTCTACTTTGATTTCTGATTCTGTCAAGAGAACCTCCTGTTTTCCTTCAATAGTTTGAGTATCTTTCAAAATCTGTTCTCCGTCTGAAGAAGGGGTTTCTTTTAAATTTTCTTGATCTCTATCTGAAGAGGGGGTTTCTTTTAAAACTTTTTGTTCATCAACAGAAGTGGGAGCTTCTTTCAAAACCTCTTGATCTTCATTGGAAGAGGAGGTTTCTTTTAAAACCTCTTGTTCTTCAACAGAAGAAGGGGTTTCTT
>NW_020271053.1:0-11020 GCF_002803265.2 Melanaphis sacchari | reverse complement strand
AAAAATAGCTAATTATTAAGTTAATATTTATTTGATTATATTACTTGAAAATTAATAGGAAATACGATTTCTCATGTATTTTTTGTATTTCATGGTTAAATAAGTAGTAAATGCAAAAGACAATCTTAGACTACTTTTGCTGGTGATTATATAATCCAAAAAATGTGCATTCAAAACTAATATATAAATACATTATTACATATCTAAATGTTTATCATACTTTATAATTAGTTTCCCTCATTTAATAATAATCTAAATTAAATGAATCTAAAAGCTAATTAACTATCTTATATTAATTGTATACACCCAATAATAAGTTGTTACAGAAAGTAGTGCCCGAAAATATGTTAATTAAAAATTGATGAATTGATACACTTATAAATTGAATTTTTTTTTTCATAATTCAGCTCAACGTTTATTATCAATATAAGACGTCAATCGGCCAGTTGATATCAAATTCTTGTAAAACTCATATGATGCTTTTGGTGTACGAGTTCTTTGAGGATCATTAAAATCTACCTTAACAAGTCCAAAATGAATTCTAAAAAAACAAAATAATATATCCAACTTTGAAAAATAGTATTTTAATATATTTTAGCATTAAATACTATAATATATTCTATATTTGAATTTAAATATTTAATCCTTCACATTTGTTACAGATCTAAAGAAATATTTTTAATTGACCAATATAAAACAACTTACGCAAAACCATACATCCATTCAAAATTATCTAACAATGACCATACAGAAAACCCTATAACATTGCAATTATCTTTATGTATTGCTTGTAACATTGCATTTAAATAGTTCTATTAAAAAAAAAAAAAAAAAAAAAATTGAAACATATAATTAGATATTATCAAAGTAAATCATTACCGTTAAGTAGTTAATTCTATCTAAATCATCTAATTGACCATTTTCTCCAAATCCATTTTCTGTTACAATCAAAGGAGGATTTCCATATTCATTTTTTATCCATACCAAATTTTGTCTGAATCCATCGGGTACTGGCTGAAATATTATTGATTTAGTAATATACACAACTCAAATTTTGATTTAATTATTACTATGAGCCATGATGCATGAGATGATTCCAACCATGATTTATCTACAGAAGTTATAAACTCTGCGTCTGAATTATTATTATTAACTGAATCAATTCCATGGGTTACTAAACGAGAAGAATATTGATTGATAGCATAAAAATCAGCAGTACCTAAAAAACAAATAGCATTTTTTTAAATTTTAACTATGTGACAGGAACTTGATAAATAATCTATAAATGTTATCTATTAAACATGCACCTTTAATTAATTTAATTTCATCTTCTGTAAAAATTGGTAATTTAGACCATAGTCTACCTTCTTCTTTACTTTTTTTGTCAATCCATTTTCTCATTATTGGTGGATAGTCTCCTTTATAAATTGGATGACTGAACAGCCCTCTCTAAGGACATGTAACAATATACTTATAATTAGTTACCTAATATATCTTGAAAATTAAAATAATGAAATGAGCAAAATATTCTTGTTACCTCAAATTGATTGGCTCTTTCAGCAGTATTTATATCATCAATTGACTCAGCATTTTTTGGAAAGTAAAATACTCCATTTATTGAAATACTTATTTTTCCTATAAACAAATTGGGATTTAAGATTTCAATAATACAAACTCAATTTCCATTTGATAAATACCTTTTTGAGTAGGTTTAAAAATCTCTTCATACAACCTATAGACTTTTCCATGTGCAATAAGTTGTGTATGAGCTGCCAAATAGTATCCAGTGTTATTTAAGTTTAAATATGGGGCATATGCTTTAGTGGCATAACCTTTACAAACTTCCATTGGTTCATTGATCGTTATCCACCATTTTACCTATAATAAGTATAGAATGTAAAGATAGTTCATATTCTTTACAAATTATTTAATTTACTCTGTCTCCGTAGTAAGTAAATAACACTCGTGCATATTCTTTAAAATAATTTGACATAATTGGATTAACCCAACCTCCAAGATCCTGTAGGTATTGTGGTAGATCCCAATGATACATTGTAACCTAAAGATAATTGTAATTAGGTACCTTAGCCCTTACTGTACTCCTTATTTTTAATAATAATAACAGCTTACCAATGGAACAATATCGTTTTTAATAAGTTCATCAATAAGACGATTATAATATGCTATTCCTTTTTCATTTAATTTATTCATTTCTCCGGTTGGTGATATTCGAGCCCATGATATAGAAAAACGATAAAATTTCAACTAAATATTGAAAAAATATGTATTATATAATATGATTTTTTTGTAAATCAAGTAAAAAAAAAGTTACATTTAAATTTTTTATAAGTTCTACATCTTCTTTATACTTGTGGTAAGAATCACAGGCAATATCACCATTAGTTCCATCCATTATTAATTTTGGATTATTATGAACTAAATGATCCCAAATATTTTCTCCTTTTCCTAAAGAATTTAAACAATAACAATTTTTTATTACTGAAATACATAATTACTCAAGGTGTACATTGATACATAATTTTACATGATATATAAATTGTAACAGTTATTTTATAATATTATTAGATTAATGAATAATTTGTTTCTAATTTCTTTAAATAGTTAATAAGATAAATGAATATAATATATATATGTATACTTATGTTGTGTTTATTTAATTATAGTTTATATACCATCTTCATTCCAGCCTCCTTCTATTTGATATGCGGCAGTTGAAACGCCAAACATAAAATCCTTTGGAAATTGATAATCCATTGTATATGATTGATGAAGAATTATAAATCTAATAAAAGTAATACTCAACTAATTTCAACCAAATGTTAAAGTATTAGTATACTTACTGATTGGGTATTATTTAGTTCAACTAATAAGTTGATATCAATTGATTTCTTCAAAATGAAAAAAATTTATAATTAAATAGGTATTATTGGTAGGTAATTAAAATAAGTATAAATAAGCCATAGTCATACAGGTCACTTATATTTATATGGTTATTTTTCTTAAAAACAAAACATTTAACAGCTATCAAATACTATAAATTATAAAAGAGTATGAGTAGTATATATTAGGTAGATGCCTTTTTATGTTAATAGGTATGCCGTGATCTTAGATTTAAAAATATTTTATTTCAATTTAATTATAATCTTTTTCATGAATAATCTTTGATACCAATTATATAACAAAAACAACACTATAATTAATATAATTAATTCTAATAGGTACTTGTTTTTTTGTTGGCAGTTGAGCAACTGCCAACAAACAAACAACTCGTTGATAATATTTTAATCTTTTTTAACATCTACTATTTACTAATATAATATCTTACATAATAATATTTTATAATTAAATAAAAAATATGTCAGCCCAATTTTTTTTTTATATATTTTAAGTTAAAATGTTGACAAATATTTTCAAACTGATTAAAAATTCATAAAAACTTATACTTTTTTATCTAAGTTTTGAAAATTTAATACAAGATTCCTCATAAGTTATATTGAAACCATAGAAAAATATTTAAAGACATTTATTTTTTCATAGACATTTTAACTTTAAAGTTCAATTTTGGGAGAAATTACTTTATTTAAACAATAAATAATGTTGTTAGTTACATTTTTAAATAAAAATTTTTTCGGGAACTTAAAACTTTTAGGTATGTTATATCATTGTGAATTTTACTATATGTAATGGCATTGTTGATTTTTTTTAAAATAGTATTTATTTAAACTATTAATTTATTTTTACTGTATTTTGGTATTTACAAAAAGATTGTTTTACATTTTGAGTTGATAAAATATATTATTCTAGTAATTAGATAGGTTGGTACTAACAATATTATTATGATTGCAAATTTAATATACCCACAATAATGATCCATTCCACACCCAATTTACAACAGAATGGTAACCTGCACTTGTCAACCTTTTTCTGTTAATGATGAATTAAATAATTATTAATTTTGATGTTTTCAAAAATTATTGTATCTAGTATTTTCATATCATGCCCTTCACAATAACAACTATGGCTTTGGTGAAATTAGTTGGAAATGTTCTAATTTTGAATGGGCTAAAATAGTCATGTAATTTGATTTAATAGTTTCCTTATTGATAAAATATTTTTAAAAGTCCCTTCTTCATATCAGGCTATGAATATTTCATGCAATTTTTGCTTTTGCCGTCTTTTAGATTTAGGAACAGTAAACTTGAAATTGTTGTACATCACGTTCCTCTATGTTAATAATGTATTAAAACTACTAAAAAAGTAAAAATATCATGTTATCTTTCATAGTGGATAATAATAATAAACTAACAGGTTTTAAATTAATATACTTAATTTACTTAATTACGCACCTACTAATGTATTTAAGTACCAACGAATTACTCATGATTATTATTAAAAATAAAAAAATATATTTACAATATATTTAATCACTAAAATTAAAAAAAATCCATTAACATTAATTGTTTGATTGTTCATAATTTGTCCGATAAAAATGAAAATAAAATATGTGCTCCAATTAGATAAAACAAAACATTTTTTAGAAGTAGTGGTATGTAGTACATTTTTTTTTAAGGAAGACTCAGAAATGTTCTATAATATTTATAATATTTTATGTTTACCACCCATGTTATAGTAATTAGAAGAGCAATAATACTTATAATACAATAATACAATAATACAATACTTTGTTAATTTTTCATGATTCATTTCATTAAATCATTCTATCATTCAGATAACATAAATTAAACAAAACCCTAAATACCAACATATATTACCATATAACAAAAAGTTTTAGAATGTACTGAATTTAGACTAAATAAGTTAAACGTAATAATATATACTAAATACAGCACTAACTTACTTTTATAAATGCTAAAATTTGAAATGAATATTGTTGTATCATAAACTATGGTCAGAAGTTCACTATAACTTATTCTTTTATAGATTGTGCGGTAAGTTGAATTTAACTCACTAATCTATATTATAAAATATCTGACCACTACAAATTCACCTACAGACTGATAGAAGTACTGGCCTCAAAAAATAGTTTTTACCAATGTTTAGAAACATGTGCATTTCAAGTTTCAATAGCAAAATGTTGTTTGTTTAAAAATGTAATTACATAAAATTATACACATGAAGTGTTTAATAGAGTTCTAAATATTAATTTACACATTATAAAAAAAAATGTATGCTCATTTTTAGCATGTAAAATATTTAAGTTAATAACAGTACAGTTGTACCTTATACAAATTATATCTTATAGATTATATAATATTGATTTAATTAACATGTTGATATGACTGATAATTTGGATACTAAGTGTAATGTTAATTGGAAAAGCAACAGAATGTAAAAGTCTAGAATTATATTTAACACTAAAACTTATAATTAATAAAATTGTATAAAATATAAATCACACAAATAATAAATTTATTAAAATTGTATTATAAAAGTAGATCATCTATTAAACTTCTCAGGCGTGCTATTTCAATAGCATCAGTTTTACAACAGCCTCCAAATATTTTCAATCCTATTTGATTCCATATCTTAAGATCATCGATAGAAACTTTATATATTTGTGTATCATCATAACTGAAAATATTAAACTTATTAGAAAAAAAACATTTTATACATACCAATACCTTGCTTAAATATCAAATTACCAATTTTTAGCAACATCCCAGATGCCACCTCCGTTTGGGTAAGTAATAAAATTCACATTTTTAGTCTTTACCGACATCAAAAGTGGTGTTATAAATTTTGGGTGTAAACAGTTCATACCAATGGCAATTAATTGTTTACGGTAATTATTCGACCAGAACATTTCAACAGCACTTGAAAATTCTTCACCATGACTCAAATAATTTCCGTCCTATAAAAGGTATTATAAATATCAATCTAGACCAATGGTTTTCAATTTGTGATATACAGAAGACTGTAGTAGTAATTAATGTTAATAACAGATCTAATATTATTTTGTTTTCTGTAAATAGGTACTAAATATATTGTTAAACGTACATAGATTATTATTTGTATACCTACATTATTATTGTTATATATTGACATTTTGACAATTAATAATTTTAGTCTTTTAATCTTTAGTGGTACTTGACTGATCATAATATATCAGAATAGCTATATACTTATGTTATTATTTACTTTTATATGATTTATGATATAACTTTTTAGTTTTCACTTACTTTTCTACTAAATTAATTATAGGTAAATCTAGCAAATACTACTCTTTTGGAAAATGAATTCCCCTAACATACTAGTAAGACTAGTAAGAGTAACGTTTTCTAAATTATTCATCTTAAACAAAATTATCAATTCATTTATTTTGTAATATACCTAATATGTAATATTTATATTTTAACTTTACGTCTACATAATAGCTAATAATAATGTTATCTGTTAAATAAAATTATTTTTAATTATATTTTTTTTTTTCTATACAGATTTAATATTATATATGAACATTTAGCCAATATTTTTCACTTAATTTGTGTTTATGAAGTACTTAATTTAAATTACATCAGTGATCAGTTCAACATAACATAATACACTTATCAAAGAATATGACTAATATTGTATCTAGTGTCATTATTTTCCTATGGCCTACTTTTGTCATAAAATCATCTATTTTTACAGTTAATTATTGATTTACTATAAACCATTAATAAGTTTTTTTTGAGTCATTGTACATTTTGGCAAGTTATAATTTTGAGAAAAATTTCACAAGTACATTAGTACCACAACATATAGTTACAGAAATTACTAAATGTTTAATTATACATTTAAATTTAATAATATTTTTTTCAGATTGGTACAGGGCAAGCAGCAGTACACTTTACTAACCTCCTGGTTTGATGAACACCTCTCAAATTAACATATAACAATTATTAATATGATGGTAAAAAGAAAATCACCTTACACGAAAATGATAAACATGCTTTTTGATTTGGAAATTCAGCCAGTATGTTTAGCAAAATAGTAGCTTCAGTGACAGAAGGTATGGTTTCAAAAAGAATTATATCAACTCCAGCTTCCACTAATGCTTGAATTCGAGGTTTATGCCAATCATATAATTTTTTTAAATTCATAGTGTCTATATAATTACCATTATATTCTGAACAATCGCATAATGATGCACCATACGGACCAACAGATCCCATTATTTGTATATTTCGTTCTGTAAATTACTTTATCTTAAAAAATCATAAAATATTTTTGTGATTTGATTTCATTAATACTACTTCCATAAGTAGTATAGAATAAATTACTTCTATAGGTAGCTAATAATGTAATATTAAAAGTGATAAACCTTCATTTTCCTCTATTATTGCCCGTCGACAAATCATAACAGATTTCTTGATTAATTCAAAACTCTGATCATAATCTAGGTTCAAATATTTTTGAAAACCTTCAATGCTTGCTTGGTATGTGATAGTGGTCAAAAAATCAGCTCCAGCTAAAGTATAATAAATAAATACACAAGATAATTATTAAAATACAATAACCATCCTTTTCTGATATTTTTAATATTTTCCTACCCCTAATGTAATCTTTATGGCCACAAATAACAATATCTTCATTGTTTAAAAGCAAATGTGATCCCCAAAGTGGATGTTTCATAACACTGTTGATGTCTACATAAGGTGTAATACCACTAATACAACTGCCATCCAGGAGGTACATTTTTTTATTTAATATCATTGAATCCATATTCTAGAAAAAAAATTTTATTTTTTATTTAATGTAAATCAAAAAAAACACGTTAAAGTAATTAACACTTAAAACATTACCTAACCAGCTGATATTAAGTAAAACAAAATATAGTATGCGAATATTGAGAATAGGTACACGATTCATAAACGGCATATCACACATTTTATCAGGCATAGACGGTACAATAATTGTATAATCGTGAATTATTATAATGGACCTCCAAACCTATAAATTAATTTGATAGAAGAATACCACCTGTAGAATATGAAAAATGGACTATGATTAGTATATTAATTATATTCCTTATAAAATTATATAATAAAATTATAATCTAATAAAAAGTAACCAGTACCTATCAATAATATGGTCAAAGGGCAAAAGTCTAAAAAACGTATCGCCATACTTTTTCTTAATATAATATATATTATTTTATCATGCTAGGTATAAACCTGTAATACGTAAATCATAAAAGTTTATGTATCTATGTCATAGGTAGCCAGGTAGGTAAGTACATTTACATTATAGTATGATAAAGTAACACGATAAAGTGTAAGTTATAAAATATACTTTGTAATATAGGCAAACCATCCAGAGGCGGATTTATCTTTTTTACGGCTTTAGGTACCAACCAACAATTTGCTGCCCCCATAATAGGTGAACAACTGAACAAGTTACCACAACCGTATACCATATACGATAAAGTAGAAAAATATAAAATATAAAATAAATACACATATTATTAATTATTTTTCGTAAATATAATTAATTTTTTTTATAAGTTTAATGTTTTTTAATAAAACACTGCAAAATTTGCCGCCCTAGGCAGCTGCCTACAGTGCCTAACGGGAAATCCACCTCTGAGAATCTTTCATTTTTTATTGTGTGTGTCCAATGATTCAATATTACATTATAATCAACATAATTCTAGTTTAGAAACCTATTTAGTATTTACCTATTTATCTGTATTATTATTTTTGCGATAGATACGTCATAATTTAATTACCTTTTAAAATCTCTAACTCTGAAACTAAGTCTAATAGACTAATTGTGACTTCACCAAAAACTATTTTATCTATAACTGTACACAGTTGGAATACAATTATTAAAAATATAAATTTTTATATATTTTTTTAAAGAAATTTTTAAATTAAATTTAAAAAAGGTTATTTTTCAAGATTTACGTGCAAAAACTTCAAAATTAAGTATGATAGGTTAAATTTGAATGATTTGATATTACCAATTTATTAAGCGTTAAAAACTACACATTCTAAAAAAAAAAAAAAAACTGGAAAATATTCAATTCTAAGTATTATTATTATTATTATTATTATTATTTTAATACGGATTACGGAAAAACTGTACTTTTTGAACTTTTTCACCTATAACTTCAAAACGAGATTTTTTCGACTCTTTTTTTTTTAATTCTTATAAAACACGCAAAAACACACATTTTGAAAAAAAATTAATAGGTTGCTAAACTAGAATTGTTCTTACTAATCTATACAATAGTGCGTAGTAAACAAATTAAAAAACAGTATGAAAGAATCCAACAGTTAACATTAATTTTATGTTTTATGATTATAATTTTTTTTTTTTTTGTAATTTATTTATAAATGGTTAGTTGACTTAATAGTGAATAAGAAAGAAGAATAGGAATGTACATTTCTGTCCTCGTATAATAAAAAAAAAAATAAAAAAGAGTTGCACATTATTTTTTATGATAATTTGATCTATAAATTATTTAGTATTTGTTTATAAGTTCATAAATTACTAATAAATAGAGCAAGGACTAAAATACTTCCCCTATTACACTAACATATTTAATTTTTTTCTTTAAATATTTTAATCATTTTATTTAGTTTAATTTTGTATATACTTGTCTTGTATGTAAAAAACTAACAATACAGCCATTACAGTTCTAATTTAATGTGCCCACCAACCATTAAAATTAAAATATAAATACTTACCTATGTATTAAATACATATTTTTCATTTTTTTTTTTTTTTTCATAGTAGGTACAAATCAAACCAATCACTTATTAGAAACAATCGGTTAATTGATAAATTTCACATTGGTCCCAAAGTGTTCATAATTAGCGGCTTCCACTGTATATGTACATGCTATAATCATATATTTATAATATTTATATGTAAATTTGAGTAGGGTACACAGAATAATTATGAATTTTCCGAAATAATGTTCACGTAGGTAAATACACATCATAAAATACGCACAGTTGCAGTTATTATTTATCCACGTGCAACGTTATATTATCTAAATATATAATATTTTTTATTCGTGTTCATCACCAATGACAAATTATTCATCACTCACATTACGAACTGACCAATGACCATATTGTACGCGGGTCTCCACCATCGCCAATCGCCACAACATAAATTCACTCTGTTCGTGTACAGCAGATATTCGACGGCCTGAACCAGTGTGTTGGCATTGCGTTTTCGGCGGAAGTGTTCCGGTTCATGCCGCTCAAACAGCGCCCTATGCAAAGTGTCCACCCGGACGCCACCGCGGCGGCACGTCCACCGGATTACGGTATCCGCGATGAACGCCACCAAACAGTGAAATTCCCGTTCCGCTTCAGACATGTCGTTAACTCGTACAGGTAAAGATAAGTTAGACAAGAATATATATTAAACTGCCTACCAGAAAATTAGTAAATAATTAATCATTTAATTAATAGGCGCGGATACTATATTATATTTATGGTATAAAAAATATTATATATCTACGAGGATGAGAAGAATATCAACGGATACCAGATTATAAAAATACGTAGTTATGGTTCTAACTGCGAGTTATATCAAATAGATATATTTAGAGATGTAAGCTCACTGTGCTCAGCATATAAAGCCGGTCTGAACGTCTAGTAAATTGCGGCGGATTGTGATTTGTGATTTATACCTACTTTAAATCATAATATCATTGAGTATACGTATATACTATATATTACTCAATGATAATAATATGTATGTACGAGTATGCTATACACGTGAATGCGCAAAACACGAGATCTTAATGTTTTATACTTGTTTGAAAGAAACAAATACTGATAACATCGAAACGATACCTACGGTTTTATATCATTGTTATTATTAAATATAAATCATATGTTACAGACATTTTTTTCGCTGATCGTAACTATTTATTGCGAATTGCGTTGATGTTAACAATTTTATAATAAGTAGGTATATCTAAACTTATTGTAATTACTAATTACGTACGTATTTATATTTGTTTTTTATAACT
>NW_020271052.1:0-13741 GCF_002803265.2 Melanaphis sacchari | reverse complement strand
AAGTATACTTTATTGATTACGTATTGCTAATCTTATAGCTCGATGAATTTTTACCAACTTAAGTCCATTAACAATTGCTTGTTTCAATTTTATAATGTACAATATAATAATTTTTGATGATAACGTAGTAATCAATTTTTAACACCTGAATTAGGAGGACATTCGTTTATAGGTAATCATTATGCTTTTTATGTAAATATTCCGGGTAATCAACCATCAACTACAATATATAGTCAACTTTCGAATCATCAGGAATTTTAGTAATGTCAATATTAAATCATCAACCCGATAAAATCTTTTAAGTGTAGTTCTGTTAACATTGACTTTCCATATAAATTTACACAATCAAGATATATAATCACTTGATTTGTATATCCAAATTATAGCTTAAACCTTTAATTTTGTTATGTTTGCTTTATATCTTTTTGATTAGTTAGCCCACCTCTGATAGCTTCTCAAAATATAAGCTGGTTAAAATATTTAATCTCTAATTTAACCTTGAGCAGTATTTAAGCACGCTAATCAAAAGCAACCTGAACAGTCATATAATGAGCAGGATCTAGTCTAAAGTAGACAAATATAATCTCTCTAAAATTTTCGAACACATCTGTTAGTATAGTAACATCAGTTTTAAAAATGAATCGCTATTCACCCAAGTTTTTAAATCGAATATCTTCCATATTTTTGGGCATGAGATAATCTTCATCACAAATTTCCTCATCTTTTAAGAGTTATACGAAATAGATTTTTGGGTAAACAGGTTTCATTTAGTTTACTCCAACTATCGATATTCATAAGGAAAACTTACCTTCGTGTTACTAAATTTAATTTTTATTAGAAAATATCTTTATAGTTTCTCTAATCTCGATTTATCTTCATTCAAATTATCCTGAAGTTCACTTAATGAGAGGCCATAAAACGAAATGATATCGCTTTATATTAAATTAAATCTTGACGATTTCTTTGCTAAATAAATATATTTTCCGATAATTTGGAATAACATGAATGTCATTATCTGTCACAACCAAGTTCTCAGTATAAAAATGATATCATGTATGTTAAGTTATGAAAAATCAGATAATGAATGAAGGGGTTGTTATTTCAAAATTACATTTATGCAAAGACATTGTAATGAAACGAAACACATTTTCATTAGGGCTTATATCATTTATTGTGGCATAAACAATTTCATATAACAATAAAACATAAAACATAAAATATAATAAATAAAATAAGTAATAATAATTTGATTTATCCCGTGTGCCTGATTATGGTAAAATAGAGATCGGAATATAATTCAAATGTAGTAATATAATAAATGAAGAAATTTATACAAACAAAATATGAGTTGGTATGTTTTAGTATAATATTGGTAATAACAGAACAGAGATAACACACGATCTTGTACAAGCAATGCAAAGATATAGTTTAAACTTACGGTTCTCACAGCAGTAATCAATATATTAGTATTCGGCGGCACTACCAATTTAATATGTGCTTCTTGGAGCGACAAGGTATGTTGCTAAACTCTTTCCACATGACCAAATTCTATCGTAGGATATTCGATCGCATAGTACAGGGTATTAATGCCGTACCCAGACCGATATACACGCCGTTTGATATGGCTGAGAAAGAAAAGAGTCGATGCATGCTAACGGACCAAAAGAAAAGTACGACTACTGTGGTGGAAATAGGCACCTGTTACCAGGCAGTCGGATAGTAAGGGGTTTTACGGCCTTACCCACGACTCTGGACGGTGGCGTCTATTCCTACCAGTATTTAGGTCGGAAAAAACGGAATGAGTGAGACGGCCGTCGGGCTTACCTATATGTACTGTGGTCCTCATTCCCGACTATGAGACGAGCGAATGACAACGTACCCGTTTCGGTTCCGATGACGGTTTTCTGGGTCGATATGGGTTGGACGGACACATCAATCTATTCATAACATATGCCCTTACCAATTTGTCTCAATTAACCCCCTCAGAAAGGACCAATTGTACTATTAATCGGCGGTCCCTGGTCGGATTTATAATGAGTGGTCATTGAGCGCTATCTAGTGTTAGTCCGCGAGAAAGATGTCGTGTCGGTACGCGGGCGCGCGGTATCGGTGGCATGAGTGGTCCGTACCTTCAGAATCGTTACAACATTGTCTATATTTACCAGTTAAATGACAGTGGTCGCGAACTTTGATTAAATTATTTTTTTTAAAAGATAGTGAATATTTTTCGCAAACTTTTGTTCTTTGAAATTCTTTTTGTTTTTTTTCGGTTAATTTAATCATCGGTATATTAATTTGATAAATATTATTAATCCATAGCTCATAATTTTATGTAAATGAGTGATGTGAGTTTTAGAATCCTTCAATTTCTCATCATTTTTAGGGCTTAAAATACATTCAAAGTCGGCATAAATAACAATCGGAAATCTACAGGTTTTTTTATAACTTTTAAAATATATAAATTCGTCATCTACTCCTTCTTCAAATATTATAGGTCTTCCTAATTTATTTTTGTTACACATTTTTTTATAACTAATTAATCCTGATTGACCCCAAAGTTTGCTTTTACATTTTTTATTACTGAAAGTTGTAAAACATTTCTTACAAATTATTAACTTAGAACAATTTTTAGTTTTCTGGCTCCTAATAAATCTTGAAAAATTGATAATATAACTATAATGTGATGTTTTACCATAACTGAATAAAAATAAATCAAAATGATTATTTTTTTCCGAATCAGCAATGTATAATGGAAAAATAAATTTTTTATTATTTAAACTATAAACATTTACTGAAACATTATTTATAAGTTCAAATATTTTTATCTGTTTAAACGGTGTCGGAAAATCAATACATTTAAAATTTAATCCACTCTTTTTTTCCTAGAAAATTAAAATATACTTGGTTAAAACGAGATTTATTTGAACGCTTATCATATTTACTTAATATAGAAAATTTAAAACAGTAATTATCCTTATTTTTAACATTAACAATCGCCTTTTTTTTCTATTATAAATAACGGTAAATCAATATATGAACTCCCTTTTAGAGGGTTTACTAAATTAATTCCTAACTGTAACCCATCTATTGATACAAGAGACCAACCTGAACCTTTTGCAATAAATTCTGATTCCTCAGTTAATATTTTATTGAATATACTATTTAGTAAACTTGTAAAATCAGATGAATTGCATGCTAAAATATTTGATGATTTAAAAGCTATATCTTGAATATCATGGGTTACTGGACGTTCATAAACAGCATCAACATGTAAATTAAATTTGATTGCTGTTTTTTGTGATGACTGTTTTAACTTTAAAATAAGCTTATCAAAAATATAACTAAAAAATAATTTATAATCCACATATTTTTGATTGTTCTTTATAATGAACGTTTTGAACATTTTTAAAACCTTTCGATTTCGATCAGTCCGCTTCTACTCGTATTCATACGTTGGTATTTTGTGATTACTGATGTTTTCATAATTAAACTAAAAAAAAAAATAGATAAAAAACACATTTTTCTTTTTAAATGTATATATATATAGTTTATTATGTAGATTATTAAAAACATTATTATTAAAAGTATAATTCAAATAATAATATAATCATTTTTTTAAAACATTAATATATACAATCAAAATTAAGATCAAGATTAAATAATTCTGATAATGGTTTTAGATTATTACGTAATAAATTAGAGGTATCGCTATAATGAAAATAACGTTCCCCCAGACTATGAAAACTATAAACATCATAAAGCTAATAAAATTGAATAATAACTTTTATTTCATTTTGCAATATAATTATTTGTTCATTTAAAATTTTAATTTTTTTTATATCTAATAACTTTTTAGCCAAGTATTTTTGGTATCGTATATTTTTTATTTTTATTTTTATTAAAACTATTTCTATATTTTTTTCTATCTCCGTTTGAATTGCTCTTTCTTCTCCATCACCTATTTCTTTCCTAGTTTTTTGCAACTCGTTTTTGAGGAAATTGTTTAAATCCATTGCTAAAAAATCAATTTATTGATATATATTTTTTTTAAAAAAAATCCTTTAAACTATATATTAATGTTTCTGAATTAAGTAGTCAATAGATTCATAAGTAATTCCACACCATTATAGCAACTGAATAATCGGATACGGAACGGTTGAAAATGTTAACGAATCGTCTAAGCGACGCACAAAACGATTATTAAATAACCGTAATGTGGAACTAAGATAGTTACTGGAACTTTGCCATCCGTACGCTACATTCATTGTATTATACAACCGTTCACATCAACAGAAGGTGATTCTCTACGAGAATTTTACGAATATATGAACTATTTATAGAAACAATACTTATTTACATCAATACTAAAAAAAGTTATAATATAATATATTATTATTTAATATCATTTTTTTTTTTTTTGTTTAGGTATATTTTTTTCTATTTTTTCCAGTTCAAAAAAATATTATGTTATATATATATTAAACATTAATTTAAAATCATTTTTAAAAAAAAAAAAAAAACATACAGTTTTCGTTAAATTTGAAATATTGTATTATATGTATTCATTGTTGTATTATATGTATTATTCATTGACTTTAATAAGTTTTTTTCATTTTTGTTTTTGCAGATTTATTTTATTTTTTGTTAAAAATTTTACATAGGTATTATATCATTTAGTTTTTCATTAATAAATTTTTTTCATTTTTTGTAAAAATTTGACATAGGTATAATATCAACCAGTTTTCGTTAATTTTTTTAAATCGTAATATATGTATTCATCCTTAACATAAATCAGTATTTTTATTTGTCTTAGGTTTATTTCAAAAATTTTGTTTGTATCATTATGTATTTTGATAAGTTTTTAAATAAGTATAAAATTAAATTTTTTTTGTTGTGTTCAAAAACATAATACGATTAAAATATTTACCAAGTATTATCAAATATATATATATACTAGCCGACCCGTCACAGCTTCGCCCGTGATTGGTTGTTTATTTTGCCTTCGGACCATGATATGTAGAAATTTTTATTCAAATATTATTATTTGATATGATCGGCAAGTAAATATAAAAAAACGGTTAATGAAAACGGATTGAAATCTTTCTAGCGTTATAAATGATAAAACTAAATACAGATAAATAAGAAATAATTTATGATTGATAAAGAATTTTATTGAAGTTGATGAAGAAAAAAAAAAGAAAAAAAAAGAATTAAAATAAGAATTTTATAAGACTTCCGAGTATATGATGTTTTTTGTTATATTTCCTGTTGAAATTAAAATCATAAGATGATTCGGGTCCCCAGTTCGAGAAAATGCCACGCATAATAATTGGCCATGTGAAAAGCACTCTGTTCGAAGATCTACGCCAACGTACTTGAATGTTTGTCCTTACGCTTTGTTTATGGTAATGGCAAAAGAAACTTTTACCGGGAATTGAAGCCGTTTGAAAGAAAACGGCAAGTCAGAGGGAATCATGGGAATTCTTGGAATAAATGCAATTTCTCCTTTCGCTGGCCCTGTAAGAATTACGGCTTCTATAATATTATTTCGTAACGATTTTATTTGTAATCTTGTACCGTTACATAAGTTCGGTGATTGAAGATTACGTAATAATGTAATTGGAGCACCAATTTTTAATTTTAGCTTATGAGGAGGAGATTCCGAAGGAGAAAGAGAATTGAGAAATTCTTGTGGATAATGAATAGCATCATCTGTTGATGTAACTGTATCAATAGATAGATATTCACGTGAGTGTCCATCGAATTTTAAAAGGATAATATCATTAATTTCTCCTGCTGTTACATTTCTCGGAGAGATAATAGCTCTTTCACATAACCACTGATAAGATTTATTGGACATATTAAAAATGTCAGGATAAACTGTAGAAATCAACTCTTCCACGTTATTGACCACCCGTCCGATCGTGTGATTGACAGAAATGTAACCATTTTCATTTTCTAAAGTTCCGTTTCCAATTTTCAACAACTGTGCTGGAAAAATATCGTCCCCTCCGCATAAATAAACTCTCATGTTTGTTTGCAAATAAAGTTTTTCAACATAGTTCCATATAGTGGAAGATTTTAAGCAAGCATTAACGACATCAGCTCGAGTACCTTTATCATCATAATTATGTTGCGGAATCTAAATCCTCCTAAATTGTGTAATGGTACACGATTGTCCGTCAAGAAACTGATGAACAATGTAATACAATCAACGATCATCAAGGGCAATTTCAAAGGGGAGGAAGTCCTTATCCCACGAATTCCGACCATTCCAATAGATCTTTCATTTCAGTTTAAGCGAATTCAGTTTCCTGTTAGATTGGCTTTTGCGATGACAATCAATAAATCGCAAGGCCAATCGTTGGAAGTCTGTGGGATCAATTTGAAATTTCCATGTTTTTCGCACGGGCAGCTGTACGTTGCCATTCGCGTGTTGGAAAACCGTCTTCGTTGTTTATTTTTGCACCAGAAAACAAAACGAAAAACATTGTTTATCAAAATGCAATATACTTGAATTTTATTATCAATCTAGACTTTATTTGAAGGCGTTAAGTTAACCGGGTCAACTTAATTTAAAAAAAAAATTTAAGCAAAACAACGTTTGCCTGGTCAGCTAGTTATTTATATTATATTTATATTTATATTTTTATCTGCTAGAGGGCGCCACCGGTGTAACTCAGTTTTTGTCTCTAAATCTCTAACTCACAGGAGTTAGGTCCATAATTTATGCTATAAACCCGCTCCCCGACATTCTCTATCATTTAAAAAAAATTTTAGCCAAATCGGTTCTGTAGTTTTCTCGTTAGCGCGGTCTAAGAAACCCTTACAATTTTATATATAGTATAGATTATTTTAAATATAATAATAATAAAAATAACTTTATAATATTTAGAAAAAACAGATAATGTAATAAGATATATTTACTATAATAATTATGAATATTATGTTAAATTATATTTTTAAAAAAGAATATATTTTAGTATATCAGTTGATTACATTTACTCAAAATATAATTAGAGTAAATGTAATCATCTAAAATTTTTTTTTTCTCAACTTTAAATATTTCTATTTCTATTAAACTAGAATACTTTTTTCTAAATATATTTCTAATTTTATGATTAATTAATTTAATTTTTTCTTTTTTAATTCTTTCAGCTGCGTTTTCTGACACCTTGTTTTTTTCTAATTAAAAATAAAGTTTTTTTAATTCGCTTTTGTTGATATATTCTTGTGTCATTTTATTCTGAATTTAGAGATTTTTTTTTGTTATTAAAAAACGAGAATAAAAAAATCGAGTACGAATCAAACATTAAATAAATTATAAGTATGTGTGAATACTAGCATTATATATAAATATCTATTCAAAAAAATATAATTTTGATAAATTTATATATATATATTAAAAAACCTCCTCTAGTCTGTTAAATATATTTTTTATTTTTTTAAAAAAAACTCGGTTTACTATTATTAATAAAATAATCGACTGTAACTATTAAAAAAATTCAAATTAATACTTCAATTTTTAAAAAACGTGAGACACTAATAATACTTTATATTACATATATACCACTTATGGTACTATTCAATTAAATATTAAAAACTTAAAAACCAAAATGTTTAAAAAAAAAAAAAAAAAATTATATTTAACCGTATGAGATATTATATTTTTAAATATATATATTAATAAAAAAATAGAAACAATAAGTACTTACATATTTGTTTGCGAAAAAGGTATCAAATAAATCTGATGTCTGCTATTGCGGTCCTCTGCATTCATTTGTGTTCACTTGAGTTCACAATGAAAACTGGTGATTTTTTCAAAAAATATTTTAAAACCAATAACATTGAACATATTGATGCTAAAGACAGGTAATATATATATATATATATATATATAAATGAATATTTTTTTCTTTGTATTTACTTTGAAATAAAGTTAGTGTATATTAATGTAAAAATATGATAGAACACATTTATATGATTTTAGGTAACATGCAGAATGTTCATTAAAATTAGCGATAACAGACCAGTCGAAAGATCAGAATGTTTTAGGAGAGCTGAATGAAATTGTTCAAACGCTCTTTGATCGGTTTATGAAAGACCTAAAAAAAAAAAAAATTATACAAAACGTTTTTTCAAAATAATTTATATATATGTATGAATCATGATGATGGTAAATAAAAATAATAATAAAAAAACTTGAATTATCATTTTTTTATTTATTTAAATAACATAAAATAGTACATTTAAAGATTGAAAAAAAAATATATATTAAGTTTAATATAATATAATAAATATGAATACAGTATAAAAGTAGTAATAATTATAAAATGAACATTTTTTTATAAAAATTTTTAGCAAACAAAAAATATGAGTATTACATTACCAAATCTTGCAAAATCATATTTGATAATGAATTAAAATGAAATTGCAACAACTCGTACATGAATGAAATATCATCACTTTGAATATTTCTATAACTAAAATCATAATTTTGAATATATTGGTTTGTAAATTCATTTCGTTGACAAGACGATGGTAATCGATTGACGTCGGCCTTTATCAACGCATATGCTGTATCAAATGTTTTTTGGTATGATTCCAACTTCTTTTGTTTTTCAACAATATACAAGTCGATACAATGTTGTAATTGTTTTAAACGATGTAAATCAACGTGAGATAATGTTATATAATTATTATAAGAATATAAAACAATAGTCGATTAGTTAACATTAACGGAATAGAAAAAGTTGTCAGCTATTTTAACACGTTTACATCGAGTATGTAAATTATCGATAATTGCGTTATAATTATTTTCACACATTAATGTACACCACTGATCTAGGTCTAACGTAACAATTTTTTTAGTTAATTTACATTCTAATAATATAATAATTAAAATCTGTTTATTAATCAAAAGTCCAACTGTTACACTTTTCTTTCCAAAAGGACGGATATCGAACACTGATTTTGATACAACGACTGGTGGATTCATATTATATAACGATAAGTTCTTTGAAATTATAAAACGATTTTCAAATTAATACTTATACGATTATTTAAAAAAAAAAAATGAATATAAACACTATGGCAGTATAGCTTAAACTAACAGTATTTTTTTGCTCACACATGTTATGTACTTAAACTGAAGAGGTTAAAAAAGAAAAAAACGGAAAAAAATGTGAACGTATAGTTTAGTTGGATAGCGTGTCGAGGGTTATATTTTATCTACTTACGTATACCATTGAACCTGAAAATTAATCTTAACAAATTTAATTTAAACTAGACGCGTTATCCCACTAGACTATACGTTCACGAAATATTAAGATAAATATTAACACATTTAAATTGTTTCTTATAAAAACAGAAAAAATATATTAATAGAAAAAAATATTAAATTACAGTATCATATGTCTTAAATTCAAAATCACATTGACATACATCGTTAATCTTTCCGTACTTATTTATTATATTTTCAACAAACTGATTTCCTTTTGATAATAATACGTATATACACTTTGGATTTCATCTTGTGTGTTCAATCCATGAAATATCATCTTTTTCCCAATTATGTAAGATGAGTCCACAGCAAAAACATTCGACAATATCTTTTTTCCCTGAATATTTAAAACCTCTTTCAGCTAATGAGTATTTATCTTGAGATGAAGTTAACGGGTATAAGTTGAATGTTTTCAATCTTGAAGAAAATGTTGTATATTCTGGGTATTTAGGATATGCATTACTTCGTACTAAAGAAACTAGTGAACAAAAATTGTTGCTAAAAATTTGAAAATTCATTTTTTGTAAAAATAAAGAACTTTTTAATAAACAATAGGTCTTGATCGAATGATGGTTTAATACTAACTAAACTGAACTAGATTAGATTATTAATTTTAAAGTTTGAAAAAACTTTAAATTTAAAATTGTAGTGTGTAGAGATTAGCCCGGTCCCGGGTCAACCCGGACCGGACCGGACCGGGAAAGCCCGGACCGGATCCGGGTTAGGTCCGGTCTTGGTCAAAATATTTTATATTCTTGGTTTAGGTGTTCGGTTCGGGGCACAGTCATATTATAATGGGTTAGGTTTGGTTATATGTTTTTTTAATGTAACTGGGTATGGTTTGGTCCGGTCTTTTTTATATTATAATGTACTTACTACTTACTATCCTATATAGTAATGGATATTTCTTTAGTCTGGGTTAATCAATTTATATACTTGGATAAATGGTATTATTTGTCGATTTATTTATAATGATTTATAAATAGCATTTGTTCGTATTTCTTAAAATATGGCCATTCGCTCGTCATGCTCTTATCTAATAATAATAATTATATTATTATTTTCCATCAGTATAGGAAATTTTAAAAATAAACGTTGTTTCGTGTTTACTATCGAATATCGAATAATATAGTACCAGTGTGGCATTATCTAATAGGTACTTATTACTTAGTAGTCACTAGTCACTAGTCGTAGTCGTACGATGCCATAACACATAACACTGTGCCACCAACATAAAGGTAAGCATAATAACCATTTTGAGTACCACTAACTATTAAATATTAGTTATAAATGTTATAAATTATTAGGAATAATAAATTAAGTATTAATTACACACAGAACACATTGATAATGGTATACAGTAGACGCCGCTTTTTAGACGCACGGATATAAGGTTCAGTCGCTTATTAGACTAGACTCAAAATCGTCTGGGACGGTCCGGACGTATCCAAATACATTAAATAAATTACATTACATAAATATTATTATTTTAATTCATTTTCAGTTAAGTTTAAATTTTTAAAAATGGAAGATAAGTCTGGATCTAATTCTGAATGTGAAGCAGACATAATTCCTCAAGTTGAAACAAAAATAACTGTAAAAAAAAATTATTGAGTGGTGAATGTATTTTAATTGATAAAAAAGGTACAAGTGCCGTATGGGAATTATTTAAAAATGTGGTATATAATAATGATGAAAATGTATTCACGGGTTTTGTAGCTTGTATTAAATGTAAACTACCATTTAAGTACAGTCATAGTAATGGAACATCAACATTGAGCAGACATAAATATGTAATTATTAATACCAAAAACGATGCTCAAACCAGTTTGGATTCTTTTGTGTCTAAAAAATTAAAAACAATTTCCGATAAATTAAAATCGGAATGCATAGAAAAATCAGTGAAGTTTTGTAGTGTGGACATTAGACCATTGTCTATAATAGATGGATCTGGTTTCAAAGAACTAGGACAATTTTTAATAAAAGTTGGTCGTCAATATGGTGATGTAGATATAAATGATTTAATGCCACATCCAACTACTGTGTCAAAAAATACAATAAAAATAGCTGAAAATTATAGAAATACACTTTTTGAAAATATTGTACCGTTTATAAAAGACATTTGCTGTTCTATGACTACGGATATGTGGTCTGATAAATATAAAAAACGACACTACATAACTATAACCGTTCATTATATTGATATAAATTGGATTTTGCGAAAAAATGTACTACATACTGGTCAATGGCCAATATCAGAGAAAAAACGGCTGAAAATATAAAGAATTCAATTGGTACTTTTTTAACAAGCTTTGAATGTACAAAGTCTCTGAATGCTAATGAATTAATGAAAAAAATCACATTTGTCACTGACCAAGGGCCAAACTAGCGAAACCACAGCCTGGTTTCGCTAGTCTCCAGCAGTGGTTCTCGGGCCTGGTACTGCCAGGGCGGAACGTCTGCTAACGACACCGGTCGCCAGCGTGGCGTGCGGGGTTGGGCTCCGTACGCGTCCGCTACAGGCCGGAGCGTTTGCCCGATCCGGGGGGCGACGGAAACGTCGTTCCACGGGCGTGAAGGCCTAGGTTTGCCCGTGGCGCGGGGTCACTCACCGGGTGGACGGCTTGCCGTCCCCTCGGGGAGAGGCTACCGCGCCGGTGTCGCTCCCCTCAGAATCGCGGGTAACCGCGAGGACGATGTAATCACCTGGCGGGTGCCGGGTCGCCTTGACCTGCTGCGCCAGGTCCTGGCGCCGTTCCGCGGAAGCGTACGAGTCGCCAGGCGCCGGTGGACGACACTAGGGAATTTCCAGTTCGAGCAGGCGCTGGTGAAGGCGAGCGACCGACGGACAAGGGGCCTCGCGGACGATGTAACGCCGCCTCCGGGCGCGAGATGCCAACACCATCCAATCACCACCGTCGGCCCACCCAGAGAGGCAGCGTTATGCGTCCGCAGCGCCGTGCGCTGACGGTAAACCAGAACATATGCAGTCCTGGCATGCGCTGGGCCGTCGTCAGCCCGTCGGGAGGAATTTGACTTGCAAGGACATGGAGGCGGCAAACGGAGGCGACGACCGACGCGGTGGTTAGGCCATTGTGCTCGGCGCCGACTCGGGACGCATAAGGCGGTCAGGCGAACCTGCTCCACGCGGCCTCGCGGTTGCAGGCGCGGCTCGCGAATCGCGCAGTCGTGGAGTCGGCGACGTCCAGGGGCACGCCTCGGGCTATCTTCGATGCGTTCTACTGCGACCAGACGTCCGTCCGTGCGGGGCGCACGCGAGCGCAGGCGCCCTGGACCCCCAGCACGACTCGTGGGACCCGTGCGCGACGCGGTCGCGCCACCGCGCTGGCAGGTGCTGCGGGTGTACGGAGAACCGAGCCCAGAACCGGTCCCAGACCCGTCCCCACGATCGGGCGGGACGCGACAGACCAATCGGCGTGACGAGGGCACGACCGAGGACAGGCGCCCCTGACTTAGCAACCGGCGACACATAGAACGACCTCCAGTAGGTCGGGCCATTGAAAAGCATTAGACCGGGTACCGACTTAAGTGACACCTGCACCCTTGAGGGACGAGAACTGGACCTTCGACCTTGTTGTGGCGTTGGCGAACTGCGCCGACACGACCGTTCGCCTGACCGCTGCTCGCAGCGTCAAGAAGGCGCTCACGTGAAAACATCGGGAATCCCACCAGACCTCGGGCGACTTACCTGGCAGAGTCGGGAACCTGAATAAAATCTGTAGTAGGCGTTTCATGATCTCGTTTGCTCGACGAGGCGGGCTGCCCTTGTTGGGTGGTCGGATGCCGAACAGGCCTTAGGCCTCAGGTGCGGAGTTTCGACCTGCCCGAATGGGACCGCCCTTGGTTTGCGCTGCGGGGTCCGGTGACTTGGTCGACACCGGATCTAGCAGACCCGCCACCTGGTGTCAGCCAAGAATGCGTCGGAGCTGTGCGGCCCGGATACCGATGTGAGTCGCTCAGCGACGCGGGCTGTTGCGGTCGAAAAGAAGGACGAAGGTGGCGCGCGCCCGGTCCCGAAATGGGCCCTACAAACGGAAGAGCTCGAAGGAAAGGCGAAAGCCTGTAACCGCGAGGCCTTCAGTTAGGAACATTGCGAGCCCAGCGATCGCGGCACGTTAGCGACCTTGTGGCGAATTGGTGTCGCCGATATGCGTAAACTGGAAGGTCTTCGCAGTACACACGCCTGTCCATCACGAAGCCTGCCGAGCTGGGAGCAGACGGTCCCCGCAGCGCCACCGGGCTGGATACGTACCGCCCTGGTGGTCTGCAGACCGAGAGAAAAATGATAAATTACATTCAACAACGCGGGCCGAGGAAAGGCGGCCACACACCAGATAGCAAACGCCAGAATAGCTATAGACGCTGGTGCTAATCAAGAGCCTGCGAAGTCCGATGGTACGGGAATTCAGAAGTACGTAACTGAATGAAGTACACAGC
>NW_020271051.1:0-13121 GCF_002803265.2 Melanaphis sacchari | reverse complement strand
ATGCATTAATATAGTTTTTTGATTATAAAAAAATATAAAAAAAACATAGTGTACTTTAATTTAACTTTTCTTTAAATATAATGACGAGAAGAATCTTTTGGTATTGGTTTCAAGACGATCCAATGAGTATTGAGTGTGTTATTCAAGAATTAGTTCTTTTTACATCACAAATGACCAGTATACCTAACACCATAAATGTTTTTTTGATTTAAATGTACTGTAAAAAAGAACACAAAATGAACATTTAATAGACTGTTATTGAGTAAGAACTGATGTCAATTCTTTTGGTTTTGCTTTCAAGATGATCCAATGAATATTTGATGCTCCGTAACTACCTAATCCAATGCGATTTTTAACACACAAATAGTAGCTTTTTTGCAAAAAAACTTGCCTTATACTTATATAACTAGTAATTTTTATGTATAAACGTTTTTATTAATTTCTTAGTTCTTATATCACATGAATATTGCTGAATATTATATTATTATTTAATTATTTTCAGGATTTTATCACATCCGAAATCATCATTTTGTATTCCACTGTTTAGTTATTTTTCGCAAAAACAATGTTAAATAATTACCACTACGATCAGATGCTAAATGTTTGTTATATTTTATTGACTATGGTTACTGAAAAACGAAATAGACTGAAAAAAGGATAATATAATTTGATATTTTACTGGTTCAGTGACTTCTATTATTCCCAAAAAGTGACACGGATTGAAGATGATCGTCTACTTTATCCTTACTACAGAGACGATTTTGATGCTAATACTAATGTGTTATATCGAAAATTATCATAACAAAAAACAGAGAAAAATGTTAATTCAGGAAACAGTTTATTGAAACATAAGAAAACTATTTACCTTAAAATGAGCAGATAAAAATTATAAAAAATTAATGTTTACAAAAATTATAGATATTAAAGTTTTAATGGTTTGGCTGATATCGAGATAACATGGATCGTATAGGTTCATTTTAAAATTTTGTATGTATAAGTTATGTATACTGGATTTTTATAGAAAAACAGTATATGAGTTAACTCGGGTAGAATACTATTGCACTCGCCTACCATTTTGATTTACGATTGCGTATCTGTGCGTGTTAACGTGTTAAATATGAATACACAAATGCAGAGGCGGATTTATCATTTTTACAGCTATAGGCACCAACATTTTGCAGCCCCTATAATAGGTGAACAATTGAACATGTTATTACAACCGTATACCATATACGATATAGAAAAATATAAAATATAAAATTATAATACGTAACTCATTAATTATTTTTCGTAAATATAAAGTTTTTCATTTTTTTTTATAAGTTTGATGTTTTTTAATAAAACACTACAAAATTTGCCGCCCCCTTCAAATTTTGCCGCCCTAGGCAGCTGCCTATAGTGACTAATGGGAAATCCGCCTCTGCACAAATGTAAAATTATAATATGATAATAATTAATAATATTAATTCTAAAATGATTAAATGTCGTATTTATATCATCTTTTATCGTAATTTTTGAATTTTCCACCTCTACATGTAAGCACACGTATGTTGTTAAGTTACCACTAATATTTATCACATTGAGAGGGTTATGATAGTAATTGGTGGTGTGTCCGTAGGTCTCACAATTTTTACACTGAGGAGGGAGCTCTTGGTTCTATATGTACCATGTAGTAGTTCAACTTAAATTTTTTTGTATAAAATTGATGAAAGATTTAAAAATTCTTTTTTGTTGTTGTTGGGTTTAAGGTCCACGAAAAAAAGTGGAAGTGGGTGTCCGTTTTTAGTGACGTCTACAACACGATTAGCGGAGTGACCCAGTTAACCGAGAGCGTTGGATATATATGAGACTAAAGTCGAAGGGTGTACATTTTTTATGACGATCTTGTAAGGTTGATATACTTGTATTTGTAGCATGAAAGTGTGGAAGCAGGAATTGATTTCCATAAGGTGTTGTGTGAATATATTAAAATTTTAGCGACCTTAAGGATGGACAATCAAATATAAAATTAATGACATACATGTAAACCCGTTATAGGGCCAGTGAGCCGAATTAATTTAATTTTGAAGGAGGAGAAGTCTTTAATGTCTCGGACATAAAATGGTGGAGCTCTGGTGTTGTCGTGTTAAGTAGAGACAGTGTATTCGTCGATTGCATCGGATATATCACCATTGACGTCGAGTTCAGTTCCACTGTCCTCATCGGACACCATAACGGTGAATCGGTTTGGTGAAACAAATTTTTTAAATTTATCATTTGGCTTCAGTGACAACGACGAAGATGGTAGATTTCTTTTTGTGGTTTAAGGCGTGCTCAAAGACGCTAAGGTCGATTTTTGACCGGTTTTGTAGCTCATAAATACGCCGTTATAAATAAAAGAAAAGTATAATGATTAATAGTGAAATAATGTCAGTGTTCAATCAATGACGTAATCGATATTTTCTTATCTTGATAAGATTAATCTAAATATTTTATTTTCCCGATTATTGATCTACGATCATATTTGGAAAAACCGTTTATTCCTATTAATTTATTTTGATATTATCGAAATTATATGAATAAAATATTTTTTTCTTATAATAAACTGCAATAGTACATGTTTAAAAAATGTCTAAATAATATCAAAATATGTTCTAAAAGATGAAAATATGCAATTAAAATCGTAAAATAAGCCCTTGAAGTAGAAAAGTGTCAAAATATGCAAAAATATGCACTAAAAAAAGTTTTATTTTTTAAATCGTATCATGAAACAAATTTTGTGCTCATTTAGCATATCATACAATCAATCAGAATAAATATGAAATGCATACAAATTCACGCTTTAGGTTTATTTATATTATGTATCATAGCTCAAGTACGTGTGCGATAATATGGTTAATAAATGATAATACGTATATTATAATGATACCTTAACATTTTAATAAGTTCATATCTAATTATTATATATTATTTCCATTCAGCCTAAATGTTTTCCAATGATATTTTATTATACAGTAGAGATTCATTTATTGTTAGATTTCAATTATCTACTTGTATACGTAAATATATCCTTCTTAGGAAAAAAATAAATGTATGCAATACAATTGATTCAAACTTTAAATCATAATAAAATGTAAAAAAAATTAAACTTATTGAAGATAATATAAATAAAATGATAAATACATTTTACGGGAGTTATAACATGTTGATAAATCTCACGGAATATCTGGGATCAGAGGAGAGCCTATGCCATATTTCTTTACCACCAGTAACGCGGTAGTATATACTATATATTATACCTAATCTAATACTGTACTGTTTGACGTGCAAACATATATATTTTATTAGGGGCAGATGATATTTACTGTATCTATGACTTTAATTATTCAGAAACTGAAATTAAAATGTCTTTACGTTTATATCCCATATTGTTGTCATTTGATAACCTTAAGTGCTCGAGTACAATCGTACAGAAAATACAGTGAAATTTGAGATTTAAGTAATAACATTGCACGTAAGGACGCCGCGCCGTTATTTGTATACATATACTATACTGGTTTCACATTGATAGTTTTAGTTGACTGTATTTGTCGTTCACAGGACCCGATTAGAAATTGAAATTAATAGGGCAAGACTGCAAGATTGCTGTACTTCCATAAATGTATTGTTTGTAAAATGTAAAAGGACCACTCGAACCGTAGTTTTACTTAAGTAACTAAATAAATAATCGATTTAAAATACAATATATGCTGTGTTGAGTATGTTGTAGCAATTTATTTTGGTATATGTACCTAATGGTGTAATATATTAATACTTATTTTAGTAGATAAAAAAAAATTTAGCATTTAAATAATTATTATGTTATAAGTCAAAAAAATTGTGGAGACTTGATGTTTTCCCATTACTTATTTTATTTTTTTTTATATTCAATGGCATTTTTAAAATAGTTTCAATAGAAATTTAATCTATTTCTCTCAAGTATATTGGTAACTTACATTGTAAATGGTAATTCTATTATTGAAGCAGCAGATATTAAGCATCATTTTAAATTAAATTCAAATTACTTTTCTTGTAGAAGTATTTGTTTTATATAGCACAATATGGTCATAAAATGGTTTATACCCTACAGAAATTGTATATATTTGATAAACTATAATGACATCTGAAAAAAAATGTATTAATAACTATACATTTACTTTGAAAATTTATTTTACAAACCAATTAAATTCATGCCATCAACTTAAATAAGTATCTGAAGTTTCAAGGCAGTATTTTTCTTATTTAACTAGTTCAATATACAACATTCGTTTATACATTTTACTTGCATCAAAACTTAAATAGGAATAGAAAATGGAATTTTTATTTTTATGTACTCTTTATAAATGACTTATATTGCTTGCAGGTACCGTACCTACACATAATATTGTTGATTAAATTATTATTATTATTTTTTTAATGCATTTAAAATTTACATACAGTAAGAATAAGATAAAACATATTTGCCACTAAACTGAATATAATATTTCTTTTTCAAACTATCGAACTACAAAATTATATTTTTATACATTTATATACATGTTCTCCGTCGTTTTAGATTCTATGTTGATCAAATTTACAATTTAAAAGATTTTTGAGTGGATACAAGTTTTATTTTAATACAGTAATTTTTGAAATTCTCAGTTTTTTTTTCAAAGTATTGTTATGTAATAGATATCATTAACTTGTACTTGATTTCACCAAATTAATGAAAACACATCTTATAAAAAATAATTGTTTAACATGACGGATTCAACTCTATAAAAAGTATTTTGTTATAATATAATACATAATATATATACATGTCCATACTTTTTATATATAATATATTTTTTTTTAGTTACAACAACATTGTTTTGCGTTCAGAAATTTATAATGTTGTGTTGTATTTGTTTGCAATATAAGAGCGTTTTAACGTGGATTAAAGCTATGGTTATTACATAGACCTTATACTAAAGTCTATGGGTTATTAATAAAACATAATATATAATAATTATAATTAATAATTAATATTTTTACGATAATTATAATACAATATAAATAAATTATAATTGAAATTGGTTTTACGTAACATTATTTTATTTGCAGTGTTTAAATAAAATTAAAATTATCGACTGATAAAAATAATTAGTGACTACTTGTTTTAGCTATCGATCAATAAGCTATTTCCCGCTAGTGTTTTGGTGTAGTGTATGCTATTTACCTTTTATCTACCATCACATTTTTCAATAATTTACCATTATTAGAATAAAAATTTATAAAACAAAATAACAATTAATTACCTACCAGTTTTTATTAACAATATAACAATAACATATATTGCGTATTTATAATGTCTCTCCAAAAGTTCTAAAAAGTAACATTTTTTTTAAAACTTCTGAAGGTAACTAGTAAACTATTTTAAATTATCTACTTTCCATATTGTGACATCTTCGTTTATTAAATATGTACATTCGATTTAATTGGCAAAATTTCATTTTTACAGAATAAAATAAAATAGTTAAATTAAGGCCGTACTAATTAAGGCTGATTATAAATACGTTACATTTTTAAAATAATTTAAATTTGATAAATTAAATTTAAAGTTTCTCTTATTATAGTAAGTACAAGCTTCTATAATAACATATACTCATAGCATAATAATACAAAAAATATAAAGCATATGAGATAATAGTTATACCTACACTAAACAGTATTTTATATTCTCGGTAGAAATGAGGTCGAATAACAACCTTTTTTTAAACAATATTAAGTTATAGAATTTTACTCGGTAAAAATTAAGCGCAACTTATACTAATCAAAGATTAAAGCAATTCGCTCAGCTTTTACATCTGTTAAATGACCACGCTCAGTATTGTTATTACGTTACGTCAAAATAACTACACTGCAGTCAGTATAAAATAAACTACAGCAAAAAGATAATTTTTTCAGTTACCACTAAATTTTTTTTGACCCAATGTAATTGGATCGAATAGGGACTTTTTACTTGTCAAACCAAGGGGTATTTACATAGGTACATATTATTTATATGTGCATGCACAGTATAACTTTTTTTTTTAATAATGATGCCTCTTTTGATATAATATTTGGGTAGTTCATTTTTTTTTAGTCATCTTAACATTATTGCTCTACAATCAGCATTTTTAAAATGTGAACAATTTCCTATTTAATCATGAATTTGTTTTTTTTTTTTTTTTATTTATTTATTTATTTAAATATTTAAATTAAAACTTTTTTTTGAACTATTTTATTAAACAACACTTAACTTGTAGAATAAAATACTAATTAAGTATACTTCACAATTTTAATTATTAAATAAAAATAATAATAATTCAAACTATTGTTTGAAAACCTAATTAAAAAAATAGGTATCGGTATTAAAAAAATATAAGTTTTACTAGGCATGCATGTCTGAGAGAGTTGAACATTTGAAATGTTCCTATATAAATGTGTATTTATATAGCTTGTCAAAAAAGTTACAATTCAGTCAAACGTAATCCGGTTAAGAAATTTAGTGTTACTTAAAAATTAGAAGAAACTGTCTGTTTCTATATCATTATAATTTATCGCAATATTATGATACAATTTCTACAGTGTGATATTTAACAAGTATCTATATAACGGCTAGTATAACATATTATATACAACATATAGTATGAACTATAGGAATAAAATATGAAAAAAATACATAATATACTATATACATATATGGGACTACGAAATTTGTATATAATCATCTGCATAGGGGAAAAAATGGGACGATTTCACGAGAAAAAAACTAATAGGCATATTATAATACAATTAATTTCAAGCGGTACAGAGTAATAATGGTAGGTATATAATATAATATTACACGCGAGAACAAAATATACGAACTCACAGTCACACCAAAATAATTTTAAATACTCAATAATAAAACCTAATAATATACAAACATTTTAAAACACATAATTTACGACGACGTGTTTATTTAATTATGTACATAACACTGTCGTTGTTGCGATATTTGTGTGGTTTATATTATATATAAATTATTATGTACACGCGACATTTCCATATTACTAAATTATAAAATAAAATAATATAAAAAATTATTATTATTATTATAATGTCATCACTGTGTCGAATCACACACATATTATATTATAAATACGACGACAATTGTAGTCTGTATCGACGATATCACTGATACTGACGATACTGCTGTTGACACTGCCGACGTTGCCTCTGACAATGCTGATGTTTCCGACTAGTCAGCTTAGAGAAATCCCATGTCGAGGGCGTTGTACAGAGCCTGGAGGTCACTGTGACCGGACACCCGCCAGAATGGAAAATTCATCTGTAAAGGCAAGAAAGTTAGAAATTGAAATAATATTACTCAACATCAGAAAAGTAATGGTTAGCACTTAACAGACAACAAATATTAAAATTCAAAATTTAAATTTAAAGCTTAAAATACGATATAATATAATAATAATATATAATATATATTCCTATATGCGAATAGTATCAAAATATCTCAATTAGGTTGTGTAATTAATTTATCATAAATATTTGTCAACTTTTTTTTTATCTGGGTTTTATTTGTTTGTTATTTTAATCTTTCAGACTTCAATAGAAATTACTTGCCAACCCTTTCATAGAATAATCTGTTTGGAAATAATGAACGACAAATTAAATATAATATATAAAATATAGATATTTTTTCGTACTCTAAAAGATTTATGATTTATGTTAACATTAAGTCATTGTTTACATGCTGTATTTTATATTTTATAACTAGTTAGATATTATATTTAATTGTATATCTATTTGTCATTGAAGTTCATGAATTATATTATTACTAAGAGCATAATGTCTAAAAACTTAAAATTATATTGTGTAATTAAAGACAAACAGGCGCCAGAAAATCTTCTTTAATTTTTTTTTAAATAAAAGTTGTTCTCTGTCTATATAAAAATGAGTAATCATTTGTATGGAGCTTATAGATTTTTAAATTATTGAACCAATTTGAAACAAATTTTTCACACAGTCTTCGAGACTCGAAAAATATTAATGGCTTTGTTTTTAAAATTATGAAGGTTGTTATTGTAAGGTTTTCTCATAAATTTAGTTTTGACTCGCAAAAATCGATTTTTTTGTTTTTTATTTTTATTAATTTCTAGTGTAAAAAATTATAGCTCAAAAATTATATAAGATTTAGGTACATAACCAAAATCGACTTATTTTACTTATTTATAGGGTTACTAATAATTGGAAGAACAAAAATAAACTTTTAGGTATATGATATATTATTTATATTTATAAAAGTATGTTTTTATACTCAAAAAAAATTAGTCCACCGATTTTGATGAAAAATTCAGATATTGTTCTTAGAGACATCAGGAAATTTAAAATATGTTAAACAATATATCAAGTTCTATTTTCAATCCACCAATGGTTGAATTAATTTACAAAGCGAAAGCGAAATACACACCGATATAAATTAACTCATGAATTGAAATACACTAAAACCAACATACGTCTATATAGCGCTGTATATTAAGTTTATACATTTTTCCCCTAACGAAAAAGCTGGATAAATAATAATTATTTTACTATGATAAGTACCTGTCGTGCGGCCCTTTCCTCTTCAGCCCCATCGCCGATCACCACATACGTGCATTTTCGACCGTATCGTTGTACTACCCGGTCAAAACACGATTCTTTTGACGATCCGGACGATGCCGTGGATCCCGGAGTGCCACCACCGCCGCCACCGGACTTACCACTGCCCGTCGATGGACCTCCACCGCCCCCGGAGGCCGAGTAGACATTTTCCACGGCAAAATGTTGTCCGAGTCCGTATAGGAGCAGCTTGGCCAACGCTGGTATCAGGTGCGTGGTGGTGACTAACACGTTGACACAGTTAGGCCTATTGCAGTCGTAAGTAAAATTCAATATAATATTCATGTATATCATTATTATTTATTTAATAATAATAATGGATGTAAACCCAAAACATATGACTGAGTAATATTGTAATTACGTAATATCGAAATACCGATGTTAAAAACTTTAAGTTAAGGTCTCATATACGTTTTTATATCAAAATGTATTTGGATTTTATGCCAATAACTGTATTGATTAACCTATAGTTATCAAATAAAACTTCTAAAGACGTTATTGATTTTGCAAAGAGGTTATCTTGAAAACGACTCTTCCAATTTTTTGAAATCTTACTAAATCCAAACTCTTCAAGATCAGATTTGTAAACATTATATTCTAAGAATTCAAAAAATAATCAAAACGTAATAACTTAGATGTGAAAAAATGAATTTACATACGTAAGAAAGTTGTTTTTAAGTAAAGTTCACGACGAATTCAAATGTTTTCAGAAATAGTATCGGATAAATAGGTTAGTTAAGTAATACAATTGGTAAAATATTGGTACTTTTGAAAATAAAAAATAAAATAATTATTAGTTGGTGCATTGTTATTTTTTTACATAGTCACACACTCTCACACACTGTTATATTATACACTTATATGAGCTTACCTAGAGTTGATAACATTTAAGCACTTGACAGCCATCGTCAGCCAGTCGTCGGTGTGCAATTCGATGTCGCTTCGAAGCTGAAGCCAAGCATCCCGTTTTCCAGGTCCTAACAGACCTACAATACAAAAAATTAAAATTTTCCATAAAACGTAAAAATCCGTGAGCCAATTATCAGAGACATAAATAAGGTGGCTTAGAAGCTAAGTCCACCAAAATGTATTCATAGTCCTAAAACATATTACATAATTTTTTTTTTTATATAATTATTTAGATTATTATAGCTTGCAGCACGTTGTGCGATTTTTTTTTTAATATAATAATAATACCTACCATTAATTATAAAAATGAATGAAGTAATATGTATGTCGGTTGTATAAAAATATTATTATAGATTTAATAAAAATAAATCTTATCACGGAAATCAGACAATATGCAAGTGATATAAGTCAATCTGAAGTTTATATTCATATTTGAAGATTGTGTAATTCGTAATCGCTATTGTACCGTGTTTATATGTTATATGCTTGTGCAATCATGCATCTATATATGCATCTGAAAAATGTGTTTCCAATGCGGTAAATACACCTTTAAAATATTAAAGATGTCTTAAAAAAAAAAAATCTTATTTGTTATTGATCCAACTCATAATTAATTTACCTAAATGCTATTATAATTTGTGAAAAATTTGCATAAGTGGAAAACCATCAAGACCAAGAATTGATTTGATAACACCTTACATTTTTTATAAAAGGTCTTCGAGTTATGTTATTTAGGTATATCGGGATAAGTGGATTGAATATTAAATTATTCTAATTACTAGATGTTAAATTTAATGCTTATCATAATGAAATTAATTATAAAGTTTATTTAAGAGTCAAGTACAAGAAAGTACAATTTTTTTCTAGTTAAATTTGTTTTCTTATAATTTTATTGTGTAGTTACTTATGTATGTAATATGTATGGTTCGTATAATAAGTTGTTTTGAGCGTAATGATGTACGCAATTAAGTTGAAATAGTGCATTCGTAAAAATAATTTATTATGAGTGTTGTTATTTATTTAATATTGTAATTATGTAAGGAAGTATCTGAAATCGAGTACAGTGAAGAAAATTATTAAATTACTTCAAGAATTACTTCGTGAGGTATTGTCAAGGCTGCAGCCCCGCTTCCACTGCCCATCGATCTCAAACACTTTTTTTTAAAATTGTAATTGCTATACACGTTTATAAACAAACAAAAAAAAAAAAAACCAATAATAGTATTGTTGATTTAAAAAACGCACGTTATTGTATAAATTATTTGAATTCCACACTCGATTATTATGATGCTTCACGCGTTGGCATCAGCAACTGTGCATTGCAATCAGGGATTTACATTATTATAAAATTCGAAGAACAATTAATTTAGGAAAATAATTAAATAATATTCAATCGAAAATTCTAAATTAAATAATCATAATAAATCGTAAATAATTATTTATTATTTATTATATTAATTAAATAATCATAAAAATAAAAAAATTGGCTTAGGTATTTATTTTTTCTATTTTACTGATAATAATGATAATCTATTAAGTAAATACTTAAGTAGGCAAAATGGATGATATATTTTTAATTACATGCTTACTCATTTTATAGGTTTACATTATATTCTGCAATAAACAGCAATATTCTATAGACAGTATTTTAGTTAATGCACTTTTAATTTTTTTGTATGAAATAAACTTTTACACCGTAACATGTATTATATCAGTTCTTACTTTGGTAATTTATGATTATTATTTAAATCCTGAAGTAGGTTTAAAAAGCATTAAGTATGCCTATACGGCTATACTTTGGTGACATAATTTATTTTATTTAGATTCGTTTTGAATAGACACAATCGTTTTGTCAAAATAATTTATATAGGTAGGTGTTACTCATTTTATTGCTCAAATATTAGTAATAACACTAATTACATATTATATATTATTTACAAAAATTATTTTCTCGTATTAAATAATTATTTGGTTATTTTTTAAATGTACTATTACTTAAATACTTTAATCTATTTTTAATCAATTTATCTAATAATAAAATAATCTTTACACTCTTTCCGATAGTTTTCGATTTTTGACTAGGTAATCCATTATTATATAGTCAACGATTAATCGAAAATTTCCCAGTCTTATAAAAATACTACCCATATTAATTACCTCCAACCGAGTTCCGGTACTGGTTGTATAACTCCTTGACTCGTCGGTACCGGAACGCCAACTTCCGCATCCAGTCCACGCCACCACCGCCGCCGGAACCGCCACCAACAGCACCACCCCTCAGGCTGCCGCTTCCCCTCAGACCGCTCGCGGACGACGGATTGGCGACGGCTGCACCCCCGACGCCGACACCCATCAGGTGATGGTGCTGGTTCTGCTGGTGCTGATACGGCTGCGTCTGGTACTGTTGGTGCTGGTGCGGGTGATGGTGTTGCTGTTGTTGGTGCTGTTGCTGGTGCTGGTGGTATTGTAGGTGTTGCTGGTGATTATTGCCAGCACTGGCACCAGTGCTGTTGAAGTGATGCTGGTTGATAAAGTGGTTTTGATGGTGTTGTGTGGAAGCCGTCGATGCGGAAAACCCGTCGGCACCAAAGTCGTAGCCAGACAGGTCCTGACCGTTGTCGTCGGACGCGGCGTCGTCGATGTGCTGTGCCTGGTCGCCGCCGCCACACTCCTGTGAACAAATCGTAAAATGAATATAAGATTAAAATGTTGTTGTATTCGCAGATAAATAATATAACTAGATATTGAACCCACAATTTTAAGTTTTGAATACCGGAAAATGGTCGAATTATCTCATCAAAGAGGTCTAAGCTTACAATTTTGTCATCGATAATAACAGAATTACAGTTTAAAGGTCTATGATAAAATCCAATTTATTTAATTACTTTAGTAATTAACATATCACATCTCAATGAATAGACTGTAAAAAACGGATCTCTTTGATTAAAAAATTCGGCTATTTCACCGACATTAACGTTAAAATCGAGTAGTTATCTAGTTGTATGATATGATTGTGGTTCATGTTATCGTTTTTATTATAGCAACGACAATGTTGGTTGCACTATTACCACGTACCTCGATTTCGTTGAAAAAGAAATTCTGATCAGCCAACGTGAATATCATCTCTTCCATCCGGTATCCGAGCTGCTGCATGACTCGCTGGTCCTATGCAAATGATAATGAATGAATATGGTGACGGTATTATTTTGTAATATTATACAGGTATAATTATACCTTATACGAATCACAACATTTTTGTGCGGTGATATTTAGAGGAGCATCGTAATAGCCATGAAGAGCCAATTTTGATTTCATACATTTTTCGTTTACGAAATGTAAAAAAACGGTATTTTTATCTGTATAGGTTTTTTACGATATTTAATTTTTCAGTTAGTTAATATATGTAAGTATTTAAACATTCTTATATTAGTCATAGCTTAAAATGAAAATATTTTAAAAAACTAACGTATATTAACCCTATAAACACACACACACACACACACACACACACACACACACACACACACACA
>NW_020271050.1:6796-7126 GCF_002803265.2 Melanaphis sacchari | reverse complement strand
AATGATTGTTATCTAATATAATAATATAAAATAAAATAAAAGACATTTTATTTGTTAAATATGCACCTACGTTTTATCAATATACATTGGTAAAGCCAATCAATGTTTTAAAATTCATTAAAAATGCATTTATTTCTCTTTACAGATTGTGAACAAGTGTCAGACATCTCAACTAGTACCAGGTACAACCAGGTATAACGTTATGTATGCTATTGTATTTTGTATTATGAACTGCACAAAATAATGTACAATTTTTATAGCACACAGACTGAAACTACTGTGGATGTACTTCAAGGTCCTTCAAATAACGTACGGAGTATACAGTCAACC
>NW_020271050.1:3240-6786 GCF_002803265.2 Melanaphis sacchari | reverse complement strand
TTGGAGAGAAAGGCATACAACTTTTTGTTTTCCACTTAGAAAAGTTAGATAATCTATTATTAAAATTCAAATATTTCTTTATACTATAATTTATAAAAATCAGTTTCAGCCAATTTCAAGAATTTATGAATATTTTGCACAATTAGAAAATATAGATCCTTCACATGTTCATTTGGTTCTACACAATAAGATACTTTCACCAAATGATACATCAAATTCAATGGAATACAAGAAGAAAGATTTCATAGGTAATATTATAATTTGAAATTATAGGTATATAAACATGTTATTTCTAATGTTACCATTTATGTAACATAATATTAGCTAAATGACTCTAAAATCATTAATTAAAAGTTTATTTTTTTAAATTTAAATAATAATAGGTGATATTTTAAGCTTTTATTTTTGATTTAATAAGTTGAAAGATGATTGTCTTTTTTTTAATTTTTAGATGGTACTATAGAATTGAATAGAAACCACCATTATAACGCACAACAAAATGAATAAATGGTGAATTACCGGATAATCCAAGAAAGCGTTTTACAACCAATTACAATATGTATGAGGAAAACTGACAATATGTTAAATTTGTATATCAAACTAAAAAAATTGTTAGATATTGAATTGAACTCATTTATATTGGTGCATAATGGTGATCAAGTCAAGTTCATGGATACAATGGAAAGCTTGGATCTTGAAGGAGATGAATGTTTTGTACACTTTCTGAGATAATAATATATGAATTAGATTTAGTATAAAAAAAAAAATTTTATAATTGCATTTAATTAAAAAATTTACCCTATCAAGTATTTTTTTAAATTTTATATAATTTCTTAAAACCGGTATTAATATTTTTGCATATTAATTGATAGAAAGTTAATTTTACTCTTTCTCTTTATTATTAAGATATCAATGTAACTGTCCAATATTGTTTTATTAAACTCATATGTTGTTATATTTTAGATTTTTTAGAGATTAACTGCTTTTTACCACAAAAGGGAAACATTTAAATAGTTATCTAAGAGCCGTACTGTATGGTATTCCTCGGGAAATGTCGGTAGAACTCGTAGGTTTTAATAATTCTGACGATAGATTTTGTTATGGTATTCCTATAATAATTATAAGTTAATTTAGAGTAGCATGATGTATAATATATCTTGTTAATAGTTAGCAAATACGATAAGTATGTTGATAAATGATAAGTATACCTAAATTGCCTATGAAGTGTATTTACTAATCAATTAGTAACAGTTTTCAAATAAACATGAACAACAGTTAATACAATATCTAGTGATAGATTTGTATATTATATGTATGTACCAATATTTATACCTACTATTATATTAAGGATTTTTAAAATTATAATTTAAACTATGTGCAGATTTAATATTTAAAAGTTTAAAAAATAATAATATATTATTATAACTTGTAAAACAATTTTTTGGTGATTTAATTAGTAAATAAAATATTTTTTTTAAGGTTTAAAGTAAATCATAAATGAATAAATTGGATAAAACACAACATAATTTTATGTATACATTTTATGCTGAATCTATTTGCAATGGTTTCAAAGTTGTGATTTTAAAACTGTTTTATTAACATTCAAAATTTGAGTTTTGTATATAATTGAGTTATGAAATAACAATTTTAAAGTTTGAATCAAATTAGAAATGAAAATATTGGACATAACAAAATACAATTTAAGGTTTACATTATCATCTGAAACTAATAATATTAGTTTAAAAGTTGTGTATTTAATACTTATTATTTTATTAACATTTGAAAGTTTGAGTTTTATATATCGGTAATGATAATGATATGAAATCTTGATTATTAGTTTAAGAATATTTCTATATTTATTTAATTTGTTTTAAGTGAAGTTTTTTAGAGTTTATAATTTATAACAAACCCTAAAGCATAAGTTTCAAACTGATAAAACCAAAATTAAATGTATCATATAAAATGAAAATATTTATTTCCTAAAAAAATTAAATATAAGTATGAAATTATGATTATCTAGTTTAAACTAAAACACAAATGAACATCTTGGATATAACAAAACAAAATTTTAGGTTTACATTTTATGCTCAATCTAATTGCAATGGTTTAAGAAATTGTGATTTCAAAACTATTTATTTCATTAATATTAAAAATTTGAGTTTTGTATATACCTAATAATAATATGAAACAATTATTTTTGGATATAAACTAAATCCCAAATGAACATATTAGATATAACAAAACATGATTTTAGATTTAAATGTTATTCTAAATTTAATAACAATGTTTTAAAAATTGTGAATTCAACTAATTATTTAATTAATATTTCAAAATTTGAGTTTGTTTATAGGCCATGATTATAATATTATATCATTTTTTTTTAATTTATCAAATGTAGTATATTTATTTTTATTTTATAAAGAGAAGTTTGTAGAGTTAACAATTTATGACATATTTGATTGTATAAATTTCAAACTGATAAAACCAAAATTAAATTTATTACATGAAATGAAAATATTTATTTTATAAAATAAAGTAAATGTAGGTACTATACATGTTTTAGGATATCTATCTAACTGTAATAGTGTTAGTATTTGCTTTAATCTCTTGTGTAGTACTTACTACTTAGAGCTCAGAACAGTCGGAACTCAATTCACTATAAAACAACCATTACACATGTATTATCTAACTTATTGAGTACTAATCAGTTACACTTATAATTTAGACAGCAGACACCCAGTTATGCAACAAAATGTGAAAAAAAAAGAAAAATCAACTTCGTATAAAATATGATATTTCTTAAATCTCAAAGTTTTAAATGCTCTAATAATATATTTTTAAAGCATCTGAAATACAGTTAAGCTCTTATCATGCCTTGCTCAAACTTAAAATTATGCACATTCTGTCCTTTCATCAATTCTGTTCATACACTTTTAATTTTTTTTAGTGGTTGCTTCAAACTGAATCTATAACAATGTATAAATCGTAATTTGTTATAAGTTGGTACCTATACAATTATATTAAAGTTATGTACACATAACATACTATACTTATGTTAGGATTTTGTATATGATAAAAAAAAATTTATACTAAACTAGTAGTATAATATTTATATAAAGTATTTTAATTATGAAAATCACTATACATGATTTTAAATTATTTTAATAAACAGTGGTTCATCCATTACTTTTTTAAGAGAAAAAAGGGATTTTGTTTAATGATTGTTATCTAATATAATAATATAAAATAAAATAAAAGACATTTTATTTGTTAAATATGCACCTACGTTTTATCAATATACATTGGTAAAGCCAATCAATGTTTTAAAATTCATTAAAAATGCATTTATTTCTCTTTACAGATTGTGAACAAGTGTCAGACATCTCAACTAGTACCAGGTACAACCAGGTATAACGTTATGTATGCTATTGTATTTTGTATTATGAACTGCACAAAATAATGTACAATTTTTATAGCACACAGACTGAAACTACTGTGGATGTACTTCAAGGTCCTTCAAATAACGTACGGAGTATACAGTCAACC
>NW_020271050.1:0-3230 GCF_002803265.2 Melanaphis sacchari | reverse complement strand
TTGGAGAGAAAGGCATACAACTTTTTGTTTTCCACTTAGAAAAGTTAGATAATCTATTATTAAAATTCAAATATTTCTTTATACTATAATTTATAAAAATCAGTTTCAGCCAATTTCAAGAATTTATGAATATTTTGCACAATTAGAAAATATAGATCCTTCACATGTTCATTTGGTTCTACACAATAAGATACTTTCACCAAATGATACATCAAATTCAATGGAATACAAGAAGAAAGATTTCATAGGTAATATTATAATTTGAAATTATAGGTATATAAACATGTTATTTCTAATGTTACCATTTATGTAACATAATATTAGCTAAATGACTCTAAAATCATTAATTAAAAGTTTATTTTTTTAAATTTAAATAATAATAGGTGATATTTTAAGCTTTTATTTTTGATTTAATAAGTTGAAAGATGATTGTCTTTTTTTTAATTTTTAGATGGTACTATAGAATTGAATAGAAACCACCATTATAACGCACAACAAAATGAATAAATGGTGAATTACCGGATAATCCAAGAAAGTATTTTACAACCAATTACAATATGTATGAGGAAAACTGACAATATGTTAAATTTGTATATCAAACTAAAAAAATTGTTAGATATTGAACTGAACTCATTTATATTGGTGCATAATGGTGATCAAGTCAAGTTCATGGATACAATGGAAAGCTTGGATCTTGAAGGAGATGAATGTTTTGTACACTTTCTGAGATAATAATATATGAATTAGATTTAGTATAAAAAAAAAAATTTTATAATTGCATTTAATTAAAAAATTTACCCTATCAAGTATTTTTTTAAATTTTATATAATTTCTTAAAACCGGTATTAATATTTTTGCATATTAATTGATAGAAAGTTAATTTTACTCTTTCTCTTTATTATTAAGATATCAATGTAACTGTCCAATATTGTTTTATTAAACTCATATGTTGTTATATTTTAGATTTTTTAGAGATTAACTGCTTTTTACCACAAAAGGGAAACATTTAAATAGTTATCTAAGAGCCGTACTGTATGGTATTCCTCGGGAAATGTCGGTAGAACTCGTAGGTTTTAATAATTCTGACGATAGATTTTGTTATGGTATTCCTATAATAATTATAAGTTAATTTAGAGTAGCATGATGTATAATATATCTTGTTAATAGTTAGCAAATACGATAAGTATGTTGATAAATGATAAGTATACCTAAATTGCCTATGAAGTGTATTTACTAATCAATTAGTAACAGTTTTCAAATAAACATGAACAACAGTTAATACAATATCTAGTGATAGATTTGTATATTATATGTATGTACCAATATTTATACCTACTATTATATTAAGGATTTTTAAAATTATAATTTAAACTATGTGCAGATTTAATATTTAAAAGTTTAAAAAATAATAATATATTATTATAACTTGTAAAACAATTTTTTGGTGATTTAATTAGTAAATAAAATATTTTTTTTAAGGTTTAAAGTAAATCATAAATGAATAAATTGGATAAAACACAACATAATTTTATGTATACATTTTATGCTGAATCTATTTGCAATGGTTTCAAAGTTGTGATTTTAAAACTGTTTTATTAACATTCAAAATTTGAGTTTTGTATATAATTGAGTTATGAAATAACAATTTTAAAGTTTGAATCAAATTAGAAATGAAAATATTGGACATAACAAAATACAATTTAAGGTTTACATTATCATCTGAAACTAATAATATTAGTTTAAAAGTTGTGTATTTAATACTTATTATTTTATTAACATTTGAAAGTTTGAGTTTTATATATCGGTAATGATAATGATATGAAATCTTGATTATTAGTTTAAGAATATTTCTATATTTATTTAATTTGTTTTAAGTGAAGTTTTTTAGAGTTTATAATTTATAACAAACCCTAAAGCATAAGTTTCAAACTGATAAAACCAAAATTAAATGTATCATATAAAATGAAAATATTTATTTCCTAAAAAAATTAAATATAAGTATGAAATTATGATTATCTAGTTTAAACTAAAACACAAATGAACATCTTGGATATAACAAAACAAAATTTTAGGTTTACATTTTATGCTCAATCTAATTGCAATGGTTTAAGAAATTGTGATTTCAAAACTATTTATTTCATTAATATTAAAAATTTGAGTTTTGTATATACCTAATAATAATATGAAACAATTATTTTTGGATATAAACTAAATCCCAAATGAACATATTAGATATAACAAAACATGATTTTAGATTTAAATGTTATTCTAAATTTAATAACAATGTTTTAAAAATTGTGAATTCAACTAATTATTTAATTAATATTTCAAAATTTGAGTTTGTTTATAGGCCATGATTATAATATTATATCATTTTTTTTTAATTTATCAAATGTAGTATATTTATTTTTATTTTATAAAGAGAAGTTTGTAGAGTTAACAATTTATGACATATTTGATTGTATAAATTTCAAACTGATAAAACCAAAATTAAATTTATTACATGAAATGAAAATATTTATTTTATAAAATAAAGTAAATGTAGGTACTATACATGTTTTAGGATATCTATCTAACTGTAATAGTGTTAGTATTTGCTTTAATCTCTTGTGTAGTACTTACTACTTAGAGCTCAGAACAGTCGGAACTCAATTCACTATAAAACAACCATTACACATGTATTATCTAACTTATTGAGTACTAATCAGTTACACTTATAATTTAGACAGCAGACACCCAGTTATGCAACAAAATGTGAAAAAAAAAGAAAAATCAACTTCGTATAAAATATGATATTTCTTAAATCTCAAAGTTTTAAATGCTCTAATAATATATTTTTAAAGCATCTGAAATACAGTTAAGCTCTTATCATGCCTTGCTCAAACTTAAAATTATGCACATTCTGTCCTTTCATCAATTCTGTTCATACACTTTTAATTTTTTTTAGTGGTTGCTTCAAACTGAATCTATAACAATGTATAAATCGTAATTTGTTATAAGTTGGTACCTATACAATTATATTAAAGTTATGTACACATAACATACTATACTTATGTTAGGATTTTGTATATGATAAAAAAAAATTTATTCTAAACTAGTAGTATAATATTTATATAAAGTATTTTAATTATGAAAATCACTATACATGATTTTAAATTATTTTAATAAACAGTGGTTCATCCATTACTTTTTTAAGAGAAAAAAGGGATTTTGTTTAATGATTGTTATCT
>NW_020271049.1:0-6886 GCF_002803265.2 Melanaphis sacchari | reverse complement strand
AATAAATTAGTCATCGATCTTTCGTTATTGTAAAAGGTCAAAAAATATGATAAAGATTGAAGAAAGTCTAGTTAACAGTACTACGAAATCGGAAATATGTCTTATCTCCATGATTTATATCCTTTATTTATCCGTATAATTATCAAGTTTATATTATTATATATTTACACAGCTGCGTAAACATTTATTGACATTTTAGGTTATTATTATAATTGATGACATTTAAAAAAAATCAAATATTTTTAAATCATTATTTATTTTAATTATTTTATCTTTAAGCTTTTTATTCCTGATTACCAGTATAGACAGTATAAATGATGTATAGTACATATGAAGCTACATATTCTAACTAATAAGTATACAAATTAATTTTCAATTTTGGTATTTTCTTATGAATTTAGAATTGATATTGTATTATTCATAGCTATATTAAGAAATAGGAATAATTAATTAACGTTAATGACAGAAATAGAGATAATTATTATATGATTGTATGTTAATTCATCAAAATCCCATTAACCAAATAATAGATCTATAAAATAAAAATGAAAATTGAACAAAATTTAAAAAAAATTACAAACAACTATAACAAAGCAGATTAATTAATTGAAAAAAAAGTAAAAATTCAAATGTTAAATAAAAAAAATAAATTGATTACACGAATGGGAAATTATAATGATTTTAATAATAACAAGTTTATAAAATAAATTATTATCAAGATATTTAAAATATACGTATAATAAAAATAAAAATCTATGAGAATTAAAGTTGATTAATTTATAAGGGATTAGCTGTAAAAGTTGTGTATAACATATAAATTAAAAAAAAAATTATTATTTAAAATATGATATATTTATATGACATAGCAAATTCAATATTAAATAATAAAATCAAAATGTTTATACTAAGTCAATCTCAAAATCAAACATCTTATTGCAGAATGATAATATAGTAAAATACTATAAAATAGTATTTTTAACTATTTTAGATAGTTATGCTTACACTATCCGTTTTACATTAAAAAAAAAAAAAAATACTAATATAAAGTATTATATTATTGGGTTTCTTTCTTTTTTCTTAAAGTCTAGGAGGACTTTATTTATTTATATTACTAAAATCATCAAAAGAAAAAAGGCTCAGTAATGGATCAGTATTACTAAAAATAGTTAAAATCGTATCTGTGCAGATTAGCCATGATTATATTTAGAGAATTAAACCATATCTACAAGTATAAAATTGTGTCAGCAATTACAACTTCAAAAAATCTTTGTTTTTCACATATAATCACCTAATTTATAGCAATCCTGTCACCTTAACATGATATGTATATTAATACATACTGAGTACTATGGAGTTCACCATAATCTATAAACAATGAAAAAGTAATATTAATCGAAAGAATTTTTGAAAATAAACACTATTGTTATAGCAGTAGTATTTTTAATATTACTATGTGAAAGATCAAGTATAACAGTTTCCATACTGCATAAAGTGGTAGATATTTGAAATTATTAAAATAAAGTATGTTTCTGGTATAATTTATTTAAAACAAATATATTATACATAAATATTTTCTGATGCTATTAATTTAATCAAATAAATTAAATGTTATTATGATTTTATTTCAGCAGCATATTTAAATATTTTTTCTAATTAGTATAATAATAATGTGGTACATTGAATATAAACTTATGTAGGTATTATTAAATCTACTACCTCGTTTTCTTGTAAGAAAAATACTATTTGACTATTTTATAAACAATAAAAATAATTAAAAGATAGTTTAAGTAAATTGAATAACTAATTAAATTAATTAAATAAATGAAGGACCTTGGTGTTATTTTTGACTCAAAACTAAGTTATTTAAAGCATACACTTCCACGATGAACTTGTACTAAAACTAATATATTTTATAAAAGTCAAGCAAATTTAAAATTTCGTTCTAACTCTATTACTCAAAATTGTATTTCGAAAGTAAAAATAATTTTTTCCGCTTTTCGTGTTTTTAATGTAATGTATTTAAAAACCCGCACTGTCATAGTTGGTGTGGTTTTTTCTACCATATTTCTATCTAATTGATTAAAATTATTAAAATTCTTTATAAATTATTAAAAATACATTAGATTGAATCGAATTAATAGAACGACTTGATTTAAAAACCACTATGACTAATTATTACAAGACAAGCATTTTTTACTATTTACCAGTTACCTGTTTACAGAAAATTAATTTAATGATATACCTAATCGATTCCACACATTTTTTTCTGAATTAGCTACATGCCTTCAATTTTAATTAATTGTTACTTCTATAATATTTATATTAGAATTTTATTACTTATTATTATTATTATTTAAATTATATAAACATAATACTTATATATATATTTATATAAACGTTCAATGTATTTTTTTATTGTGAACTGGATTTATTTCAGTAAACAAATAAATTCTTATTATTGTTATTATAAAAAGCTACTTAATTAAGTATATTTTATACATATAGAATGTTATTAACATTTTTTCATACCTATTTTTAAAGTTCAGTTATTATAATTGGTTGTATATTCATGATGTACCTATATATCAATTAGCTATCTCTTTAAAATATAATTACATATATTAGTAAGCGGTCTATTTCATTTACTTTGGTATACATTCACAATGTTTTATAATATTTTTAGAAGGCATACAAAAAAATATTACCTACACTGTATCGCATTCGAGTTTTATAATAATGCATTTATATTTTGCTTGTGTAGGTACTTAAGACAAGTGCCTATAATGTAATGTTTAATTTTGTAACCAAATACAAAACCGCCTAAAGACAAAATATGTTTTTTTGCTTGTAAAATAATAGAAATCAAATTATACTCTTTGTTTCTAAAATAGTACTGTGAGCTTTTAAAACAATTTTACATCAATATATAATGTTTGTCAATGTTGCTCCTTCAGTTGGTACGCCACTGGAATGGTTACTACGCATAGAATATCATCCAAGCCACTGAATTGTTTAACTGTGGATAATGACTTCATAATTATAAGCAAATTAGACATCATTATTTTTACATTACAGTGTTGTTTTCAGTATTTTTTTAATGGTAAAGCAATAAAGTATAAATAACAAAATATTAAAGCAAAGTTTATAGTTATAGATTTTAAAAGTATGAATAACAATTTTTTTGATTTTCACCATGAATGGTTAACTTAAATTACCTATAAGATGTTTCTAAAAAATTATGTTAAATTAGGATAAAAACTTAGGAATATATTTTAATCTATTAGCTATTGTGTTTTTACTCTATAGTTTTTCATTTCAGAATATAGATGAAAATATTTTCTTAGGATTTGATAAATATTTAATGATTACATAAATGTAAAGCACTTATGGCCATTTTAGAAAATTAATGATTGTTATTTAGGTTCAGCAATAATAAGTTTTAAGTCGAGTTTATAATTTTGTATGTAACAAGTTATGTAGGTATTTTAATGGTTGTTACTAAATAAAAAAAAAATGGAATTAAATATGGAATCAAAAATTATATTACAAAATATATATTATGTGTTACAATTAAGTTTATAAAAAATACTATATTATTAAAAGTACTTTCTTCTTCGGTGAGAAAGCCTAGAGTCCATGCACATAGGAATACACGTAAAGAGAAAATGTAGAAACTAATGTAGGTACATTTCATTTAAAGTATAATTCATGATAACTACACAAGATTTTGGATTTGATATTTACTTATTTATTAGTAAATCTTATATTATATTTAGATAATGCAAAAGTAGATATTCAAAAATGAATAATATGTATAATATATACAATAGTATAATATAAAACTTTTTTTTAAGAATTTAATATTTGGTAATAATAAATTATATTCAAAAGATGCTTATCAAAGTAGAAATTTGTATCTACATTTTAAATATACAAAAGTCTTAAATGAAAATAATCAACAATAGTTAGTAACTGGTACTACACATACAAGCTATTTAACTTATATAATCTAGATCGAAGATAAATTTAATTTGTTTTTTTTGAATTTACATATAATAGGCATATATAATTAGGTAAATAAAAGCCGTGAGGTTTATATTATTAACATTTAGTTAATATTGTACGAGTGAATTTACTTTCAATTAGCTAAAATTTATAATTTATAATACCAAAAGTCTTTTGGTACCTATTAAACTATTAATAGTAACTTTTTTTCTCAAAGTTTGAATTTAAAATACACACTATAGATGAACCTATAGTTACACATAAAAAAAAACATAAGTGATTCTTTATTTCCTGGTTGGGCTATTGATAATGTACCTAATTAGTATATTATTTTGAATATTGTATAGTTTTACAATAGACTACAATAATGTGCTAAATATCTATGTTTTATGCCCATTGTCAATCCCAAACAGTAGACATACAATGTAATTCAATAAAAAAAAAAAAATAAAAAAAATGTTATTTAATAAATAGATAATAAATAATGTAGCATGTTTGTAACTAAGCCATTTTGTAGGCATAGGCGTTCCCAGACATTTTTCTAGGGGGAAGGCAATTAATTTAAAAAATAATTGAATATTATTTTATACATTTTATTTATAGTGCATTATTATGCTTTGTCATTGATTATTAATAAAGACAGTTTTTTTTTTATATATAATTATATATATTATATATTATATAAATAATTATATTTAAGTAATCTATATTTATTAAATTGGTACATTACAAATAATGCTCTGGAAAACAAATTAAAAACCTTAGGGGAAGCAAGTGCCCCCCTCCCCCCACCCCCGAGGACGCCAATGTTTATAGGTAATATATAAGAGTGTATAAATCAATTTCCAAATCGATGTAAAAATATGTACTGTAATAGATCTTCAAATAACAAAATCCATAATCACTATTCTAATTGTTGATCGATCAAGATTGGATTTGAAAAAAGAATATCAGCTTTTTCTTAGCTAACCCTGAAACATAAAAAAAAATATTTATTAAATACTTAATATAATATTATTATAACATTTTGATAATAATATTAGTTATTGACAGTAGAAACAGGTGTGATTATGTAATTCAATGCTCTTGGATTTACACATAGTTCTGATTTAAAGCTATGATAAACAGTATACCCATACATGGTCATTACTTATACTTAAATTCATGGTACCATAAACATAATTCAATTCCTTTATTATTTATTATGTAGTAGTTTTTCTAACTCAAATTGAAATAAAAAATAGTAATTTATGATTTTTTTTTTTGTCTAACATAGTAGTAATGGACTTACCAATGCAATAAAATCAGATCAATCCTAGTAATTATTTTTAAGAATATACAATCATCTTAATTGTTGTCTAATTTTCAGGTTTATTTGCATTCTAAAAATTAAAAACAAATAACCATATAAGTAATAAAATCAAGTAAAACTCTTAAACAAAGAAAATAATATAAATTATATTAATTTACTTTTAGAAAATTTAAAATCTATTTATATTGTAAAATAACTAGATTAATTTCATAATAAAAGAAATAGTAAAACTATAGAGTATTTTAATAGAAAAATACTAACAAAATAAGCTAGATCTAAATTAAAACTGTATCATGTTTTGACAACCATCAAATAAACTGAAACAAACTTTATAATTAGGAAATGGATTTGAAAGCAAATTGCATTTTTTCTGAAGATCCGAAAACATTGCTTTCAAGCATAAAGTTTATTTCATACATCAAAGAACTAAAAATTGTAACTTTTATTTTACATTTTAAAGACTTTTTAGGACATTTTTTGACATGCTTATGCTTTTAGGTCATTTTTATCTAGTAATGGATAATATTTTATAAAAATTTAGTTAAAATTCATTCTAAAATAATAAAATTAAATATTATTTATTGTATATGTCGTGTTTATATTTTTATTATTTATTAAAAATAAAAATAATATCGATCAAATAAATGTGATGCCAGACGAAATTATTTTTGACACGTATAGGCATTTAGGAATATACATACATATTACATACATGCAATTAAATAAATATAAGATAAGCTATTTATTTAAATCCTTATTTAGTTAAAAATAATTTTAAGAACATTTTTTGGTGCGATTTAAACAATTTTTGTTATGAGTGTAATATATTGTATTTTCTTATTTTTTAGAGCATTTAAATCCGTTTCCTAGATATAATACTTGATGAAAAACAATGCTTCGCTCGCGGAAAAAGAAATAATAAAAATCGTGAAAATATACAAATTTGTCAGTGATATACCGGTACCTATATTAACACATGTATGCATTCTCCTCCCCTGACCAAAAATAAAAATAGCCCGACGTTATATCATATTTAGAGGGGGGAATTAGGGTTCATTCAAGAGGCGACGTATTGAGGTGATGGCGGAGGGACAGAGGTTGGCGTTTGACAAAATGGTGGAGCTGTTTCTCGGGCGAAGGGAGAATGCAGAACGGGCCAGGCAGGCGCGATTAGTATAGTGGAGTGACTGGATTTAACCTAGGTTAAATATCTATGGCGATTAGAGACCCCCACGTATGTATAGTTATTATGTATGTTAATATTTGTTATGGTGAATAAACGATACGGGTTCGGGTGGTAGTATTGTGCTAAACAGTTCCCACCCGTTTCCGGTTTCAAAAGGGGGAAAAAAAGGGAGAGATTAGGGTATTTGCAAGTTAAATTGTGTCATCTAAACCATGGTACGTAAGTATTATTAGTTCTTATATATAAATATATTTCTGTACAGGGAATAATTTTGATTTAAAATAGGAATATAATGTTCAAGATTCAAATATAAGTAAGACTAGTATTAAAATAATTAATAAATTAGTCATCGATCTTTCGTTATTGTAAAAGGTCAAAAAATA
>NW_020271048.1:0-7708 GCF_002803265.2 Melanaphis sacchari | reverse complement strand
TCACCTGACATTGCGAGATGACATGTTTATGAGAAACAAAGTGCACGAGCTTAACTTCTTTCACAATTAGAAAAAGGAAAAGTCCACAAAACATCAATCTCTAGACATCAGAATTTTAAAATTATGCGATTATGGTAACGTTATATTTATTTTTAGAGGAATATCATATTTAAGGCATGATGAACTGAATATTTATTACTTTATTTTTAAATTTTATTTCATTTTAATTTAATCAGCAAATATAAAATGAGATATATACAAAATTAAACAATAAAGGAATTTCTGCAATTTTGAACATGCTTAAAATAGTTTTTACGCTGAAATGTCTCTAATCGGATCTCCGTATTGATTTTAGAAGTTAATCTCAATATTAGATTGTTCAATCTTACTTATTTAAAATATATTTATGAATAGAAAAGTATTCTAAAACAGTGTTTTAAAATTTGAATATTTTTAAAATAATGTAGTATTGAGATTTGTTAAAATCAATCGATAATAATCAATGACTTGATTTTAATAATACTACGACACATTAATGAATAAAATAGATCGTTTGCAACCTTTATAGCTCTTATATTATAAAACAAAACGATAGAAAAATGTAAAAAGAAATTTATTGATCTATACTTAATCGTTTGAACATTTTGATTTTAACTTTTTACTACTGTTATGGAATCTTTCTTCTGAATAAAACAAGTCGTTAAAAATCAATCTATAATTATGATGTGATATTAAATATAATCATTATTTAGGTTTTATTGTATCATTAAACAATTTAAAAATGTTCAAAATTAATTATGTGCTACCACTCATCATTTCATCAACCTGATAAATTGCAATATACACTTAGTAGAATTAATTCGGATAAGTATAATTGAACATTTTAACTAGAAAATTTATTCAAATAATAAGATATACAAGGTTTCTATAAATAAAATTTGATATTACAAGACTAGATTTAAAAACTTTTAAAAGTTGAACATATCGTTATTTGAAATTTTAAAATGCCTTTCAATTTTGAGTATGTTATTATTTATCACCGAGATGCCTATTTATTATTATTATATATTTTTGTGTTTAATATACGTCTAGTATACTGCATTCGTCATATAATTTTTATATTAAACTGTATATTACGGTTTATATTTTAGGACCTTCCTCCAGTAAATAACTTCACGCAAGTAGTTGTCGCCAACCTCTATTCAGAGTAGAGCGGAACGGCGTACTTATTTTAGCTTATTTTATTAAAGAATGGTTTAAATCTATATTCATAAAATTATATTGCCATATTGAGTATTGTATTGTACTTACTGGAATATCAAATTCTTCAAACCGATTTTCTGTAATAAAATTAACAACAATGTTAGGTATTTGATTATTCTAAAATAATAATAAATAATTTACGTTTTTAATTTAGTAAAAAAGGCCAAATATCTCATCAATTAATTAATCACTATTCTATTTTTATTCTATTAACTAAATGTCGCGTAGTTATCGAATGCATAACCTGTACTAGATAGTAACATGCACCGGAACGAAGCATACCAGTCAACTGCCATTTGAAGATTAAGCCGAAGATTGGCTGCTTCTGTTTGATTATTTGTTCGATCTTCTTTATTAAGTATGCGATCATGAATGTTCCAAATTAAAGAGTCGGTGGGGGGGGGGAATGTGGGTTTCGACGACGATTTCTTATAACTGTACAGATGTAGTTTTCTTCAAACCCTTCTAAGAGAGGGAATATTTCTTCAGGAAACTCATCATATAATAAGTTTATACTATTGTAAAGGTCGTCAATTTTAACAAAATCATTTTAATATAAATTGAAAATTCTGCATCATTTTTATACTTTGAAAATAAATCCAGGTCACCCATTTAAGTCTAAACTTTTTTGTCAAATGAAATAAAAATCCATGAATTTGAACTTCAGGAAAATTATTTTTAACTGCTTTGATCGCAGCTTGCTCAAAATCGCAAGCAATTGATTTTTGTTTTAACAGGTTGACTGCCATGTAAGGTGAATTGGCCCAACACGAACTTTGTGTCGAGATTGTCATTATCATTTTTCATGGATTCTTGTATTTTGATTTATGATTTAAATAAAAAATATCAATTTTACAAAAAAATGTCATAGGACAATATTTCATTATACTACTTTGTTGAGTAATATTAGACCGTAAAAAGTGTGTGGGGCTTATATACCCTACATGGCCCATGTGGAATACGTAGGGTGATTAAACCCTACGAGACGAAAACATATTGTGTACCCATATTTTGATACTTAGTGACTTTATTGAATACCTAATAATAATAAAACAATATACAATAACTTTTTTTCTTTATACTTACGTAGTATGTACCATATACATTATTTTATTTTATTTTTATTGTGTTGATAAACAAAAATATAAACGTATGTACAATCTCAAATTTTATAAATTATTTTTATGATATGTAATAAAACAGTCTTTACATAAATATATATATATATTACATTCATCACAACGTGCCAAAACTTTTCTTGTCTTATTTTGTGCCGCCTTTCTTCCTAATGTTGTTGATATGGTTGCATAACATTTCTGACACATTCTTTTTTTTCCGTTTACGCTGGTTACAAGATTATGATTGGCCTTTAGTGGAATGGTTTTTGGAATTTCTGGTTTGTGTAACAGTGATTTAATAATTTCTTCTTTAAAAAACATAATTTTTATATTATTTTTTGTGACAGATTTAAATACAGATAAAGCGTTAACTACTGATGTTGATAATAAAATATCAAATGCAATTTTACGATACCATTTCAGTAATCTTTTCAGTGGAGATGAATACGATGCCATTTGGTCAGAACGATCAATATATGATTTGCCCATGTTATAATCTTCTACTGCTTTCGGTTTTTTAATTATACTACCTATCTGTTACGTATTTCTACAGTCTCGTCAGTGTCTTTTGTTGTGATAATATGTATGTCACGTTTTTCACGCCATTTTAAAACTACTATATTAGAATTATTTTGTTGAGCAATTAGCTCCCCTTTTTTTAATTTTTTGCCGATAACATCAGGTGGGTTTCCTCGTCTTTTTGCTCTTAATGTTTCTACCATATGGGTATTTTCTTTAATAAGTTTTTCCGCCAACTCCACACTGGAATACCAATTGTCGATATATAAGCAACGACCAAGATTAATATAAGGTTCCATCAGCTTTAATACTATTTTATACGAGACGTTGGTTTCACGAACTTCATTTTTACCGGCATAAATATTGTATTGTAAAGTATAATAGTCTTTAGCACAAAGTTTAAAAACTTTAATACCATACTTATGTGTCTTATTTTTTAAATACTGACGGAATGATAATCTTCCAATAAATGGTACCATGCTCTCGTCAATACAAACATTTTCCTCAGGTATATAACATTTTGAAAATTAAAGACTAACAAATCAATTAATTTTTGAATTTTACTTAATTTTCCATGTTCAGGATTTTCATTATTTGAACAATGGAACATGCATAAAATTAATTCGAATCGATTTCTGCTCATAATATTTGTCACATAGTTTTGATACAACAAGTTTTTTTTCCAATAATCACTCAAACTTGGCATTTGCACCAACCCCATCCACATTACAATGCCTAAAAAATTGTTCATCTCAGTTCGGTCTACTGGATACCATTTTTTTATGCGAGAAAATGTTTTAACACTGCGATTTACAAGCAATTGGGAAGCATGTCGATTAGTCTCTTCAATCAAAAAATCTAACACATCATCGTCAAAAAACAACTTATAAAATTCATAAGGTGAACAGTCTGCCATTGTTTGAATTATATCTGGATTTACATCAACATCCAAATTATTAGGATTAAACGATATATTATTTAGATTACCTCTGATAGGTCCCCAGGTTAATAAATCTGAATCACTTTGGTTATATTGAAATTTATTTTCGTCATTCTCCGCCTCCATGTCAACATCAATTTCTTCGTTTACTTCTTCGTCGAACACTTGGTTTTGGACATTTGGGAGAACCCATTCTGGATCTTCATCCGAGTCATGGACGAACTATTTAAAGTTTTTATTTTATTTTTAATACAGCATAGAAATATTTATTTAAATTATATTTTCTTACTATATATTTACCTCATAATCGTCATCGTCATCGTGTAATTCAGCATCGCTATCATTCAGCCAATCTTCAATTAATTGATCCATAATAGGTACTTATATTGTAAATAATAATCATATAATTACACTTACCACTTCCGTATTTTATTGTATAACGTATGACGGTTCGTATAACAGTGTTATTGTGATTGTCGACAATAACTAGTGACAGTCCACAGATAACATTTTAAATTGTATATGTTCAATTTATTTTAAAAATACTGAGCATCGATAAGAATATGATTTAATACTCGTTTATTTGGAAAACACGGTCCTTAAAGTAATAATAGATTTTATTTCATAAGGAAACGTTATATCTCAAAACCATTTTATAGAACTTTCAAGGAGGCCACGTCAAAGTATTTTTCCATATAAAACTATGTATTGCGACGGTTCTCAGAACCCTACGTGGCCTAGAAATATATTTTAATTGTAGGGTAATTGTAAGCCTGACAGTAAAATATACTATAGGGTCAATATATCCTACTCGACGATAATAGTAACTCTCGTATTTTTAGCGTGGCAGTCAACCTGTTAACCCGGGCTTTAAATCTAGTAGTATTTTAAACAGTCGTTCATACGTTTGATTTTTTTATCGGGTAAAAGAGCATTAATAGAGGATGAACGTCATCGACATACCAATTGGAAGACTGATATAATATTTAAATTTTGAGGACGACAAAAAATTTATAATTCTATCGACTCCAGGTCCGCTACTGTGTAGTAAAAATTGTTCAGTTATTATAAGTGTAGTCAAATCTTTTAGAGAATCAGGTGCCGCTTGAATTTCTCGTCGTATGAGTTTTATTTAATTTTATAAAGCTCAGTCAGCCGTTAAAGCTCCCTAAGATATTTAATATTAATTTAAAATGAATTCTCAATCTAAATTATTAAAATTTTTATTTTTACCTTTTCTACTTGTGATAATTCACTCACATATTTATTAATGATATTTGATGTTGGTTCCATAATCTCGCGTGTACCATTTTTCGTCTTAGTGACTGCAGAATTAGCTTCAACCTTAGCCACCTTTGAGTCATGGATCAAATATTCATTTATTTGTTTTAAATGCTAATAATTAAGACCATAGTGATATAATTATTCAATGTCTACTGATAATAAAATTAATGAAATATTAAATTATCTTCAATGTTTAAACTGTAGTATGAATTCTCGTCTTACACGAATTTTTGTAACGACGTCGCCAAAACTTTTTTTAATTTATTTGCACTAAATGCATCAAAAATATACATATACCCATTATGTACAAAATTTCATGTTAACGGAAAGTTTCCATTGCTTGTGCCATGGTGATAACCAACTACTGAATATCTTATTTCTTATATTATTACTCAATGATTGTATAACGATACAACGTATAGGTTAACTATATGCCTATATCTATATTAACTTAGACCGTAATAAAGATAATGTTCTGCAATAGAATATTCCCAATTTAACTTTTGTAAGTTAATATAGAGTTTATATTGTACATCTGCATGTATCCGATTACAGTGAGATAAAAACTGATAAATGATGTAGGTACAATATAATTAATGCTAACATTATTATCTAAAAACATATTATCAAAATAATATCGTGAAGTAATTTAAAGAGACAACGCCAAAATAGCCACGCCAAAATGTCCGGATCAGATGGAATTCAAATCAACGGTTCACTCAATAATACTTTGTGATTATTTTTATGATGAGTGATAAATTTATCGAGTTAAATATTGTAACATGGATTATATTTTATGCTATATTATAATAATTAACCATTAATTATGAACAGTTAATTCTCAATTTCAATACTATGCGATATTTAGTAAGTACAAACTTATATTATAATCAAAATAAATAATGTTCATTTATTTTAGTTAATAGTTGGTATTCGTTGAAAAAGAACGTTGATAGTTTACGGTGTTGTCTTATCTAAATTTCGTAGTAGTGATATTTTAAATAATTAAAACTTAAGTAATTATGTTGATGTGCTCTGTTTTAACGACGAAATATATGATAGTGAAGATATGAAATGCAATAGATGTAAAATGTTTTTACCTTTTGCATGCGCTGGTATTATAGAAGCCAATTTCAGAAAAATGAGTGCATCAAACAAAATTAAATGGTTTTGTGGAAATTTCAAAGAATTTATTTTGTTTAGTAGTTATAATATAAATGTGTTTGTTTAATCTGAATTAAATGTTATCTTAATAAAAGGAAATAAATTACAAATACAAATTAGGTTTTAGTGAAGGAAAATGAAGTTGTGTGTGGTGAACTTTAGGGAATTATACTAGGTCTAATTTTGTTTATAATGTACATAAATAGGCTATGAGCTATGATGTTGTCGAAAAAATTGTTGTATATGCGGATGATACATGTTTTTTATTATCTGCTTCTAATTGGGAAAGTCTAAGAAAAATGACGGAATTAAATTTTAAGAAAGTAATAAAGTTTTTAAATATTAAAAACTGTCTTTAAACTTCAACAAAACAAATGTTCATGATTTTTCAATAAATTATTTTTTACTATCTATTGAATGAATTACGAATGTTCAAATGGATCATTCTGTAACTGCCTAAATTTCAGTATTGTAAAAAGAATAAAATACAGAATTAACATTCGATTGTAACCTTAAATGTAACGTTCATAAAAATGGTTTTATTATAAAATTGTAATCTTGAGTATTTCAATTTCATAAGTTTAAACATATAATGCAATATTGTAAGGTAATTTGGGCTGGTGCCTTTAAAATTATTTAAGATCCATTGAGGGTTCATCAAAATAGTATAATTCGTATATGTTTGAAAAAGGATAATCCCATTGGGTCTACCTTTTTAAATTATAAAGAGTTAAACACTAGGTACTATAATGTTTGTTAATAAAAAGTCTAGCTTTTTCTTTAGTAAACAGAATGGCAAGCTAATCGTGGAAGATATATTATGTAATATTAAAGTGTAATTTACCAATACAAGTTTTGGCCAGAAGTTTTTTAATTAATTAGGTCCTGTCATTTTTAACCATTTTTCATTTGATGATAAAATTAACATACAAGAAATGTGTTATTGAGTGAATTAAGTTTTTTTTTTTTTTGCTTATTCCGAGCCTTGTAGGTCTATCGTCGCTTTTACTACACCTCTCAATGTCGTAGTTTTAAAATTCAAACGTACATAAAATTTTTCCTATATTGATGTTTCGAGTTTTCTATAGCAATTTAAATAAAACCTATGAAAACTTATTTTGAATTTTTAACCCAAGTTATAAATAGGTACAAAATTTTTATGATTTTCAACTACAAAATCACTTGCAAACTAATGCAATTTTTACAAATTTCGTAAAATTTGACTTTAGGGCTTAAAAATAAATATATTATGACAAACAATTTTGATTTTTAACTACAATAAGAAGAACTCATAAAGAACCCTATTAAATTATTAAGTTTTTGACAGTTCTAAATTTTTATCGAAAAATTTCAGAAAGATTTAAAATTTCAATTGTCTAATTTTAAGTATAGCAATACGTAACTGAACGAAGTACAATGG
>NW_020271047.1:5575-6153 GCF_002803265.2 Melanaphis sacchari | reverse complement strand
AAAAAAAAACAATGCAAGATAAAGAAAAAAATTTTATTTTTAAAAACTATATTATAAAAGGTTTTTTTATTAATTATATCGTCTAAATGATTGTCTTGACGAGCAACGTACATTATGGAGCCGTTCTCGAAAGTTTTCCATCACTTTCGCCGGCATATTGAGTAGAATCGCGGAGATTTCTTGACGGATGGCCTCTTTTAGTTCTTCAATGGTTCTTGGTCGATGTTTGAAAACTTCACCTTTGAGGTATCCCCATAAGAAATAATCACATGGGCTCAAATCAGGGGAGCAAAGAGGCCATGTAATGTTTTCCCTTAAGGAGATCAAGCGACCAGAAAACATTTGGCAACTGTCTAAGTATAATCGTTTATGTAAAACGTATCTAAATATACGATATATAATACACAATTTATTCAAATTACTAAATATTTCACGTATGTTAAAAACTTATAACTTTTATAAAATTGTAAATATTTTTATAAACACATAAAAAAAATAAATATTATTTTTAATGAAGATCATGATAATAGTCACATAATATAATATTAAACATTGTCTTTATCTACTTTGCTTATATT
>NW_020271047.1:4721-5545 GCF_002803265.2 Melanaphis sacchari | reverse complement strand
TGATTTATTTAATCATATTTAATTATTTAATATATTCATATGAGTTACTAATGAAACAAATTATATTTTAAATAGTAAAATTACTAAGAAAATGAAAAAAATATAAATAAAAAAAAAACTAAAAAAAAATGAAAAAAATTAATTATCTTGATTATATTTATGATCACACCCATTTTTAAATTTTTTAAATTTATAAGACTTTCGATTTGGTCATAAAACTGCTTTATAACAACTAAATAATCTTTCGACTTCTACTAATGTTATTGGACAGTATTGCATTTTGACTATGTCTGAAAAAGTAAGTTCTACATTCAATGAAAATTCAGGAGAACGTCCATTGCAGAGAATACTTTTGATAGCTATTAATAAATCATAAATGAACAAATTTTCGAAATATGTAGAAAAAAATGAAATTATTAATAAATATGTAAAAACATGTTCTTATAGCAAAATATGTAAAATAAAATAGAGTTCATTTTATTGGAAATTCCTTAAAACGAATTTATTACTTATTTAAATTTATTTATCAAGTCACAGTAAAAATATGTATTTACATATAAATCCGATCCTTACTTATAAGTTATAGTGAACATAGAATGACTATTTTAAAAATAAACACCTACTATCTTAAAAACTTTATCGTTTCATATTAATAATAATATTTATTTTTTATATAATTTTAAATTATTACAAAACACCTATTCTACGAAATATATTTTTACTATTTTATCATTATTAATTTTTAAGTTATTTGAAATTTTTAAACTATGAAATACTTTTTTAATTTCATATTTCTAAGAGTTTTTATGAATAAAAATTGAATT
>NW_020271047.1:2807-4661 GCF_002803265.2 Melanaphis sacchari | reverse complement strand
GGTATACATATAGACATAATTAATTCCCTTCCTGCATCCAATGTAACAGAAATTCATTTTTTAAAAGCCTAAAAGGTAAGATGAAGGTTTGGAATCTCCCAACAAAGGTTCTAAAATGTACCTATTACATAAAATCAATTGATCAAAAATTAATCGAATAAAATACTTATATTTAAAATTTGTACTGGAGATTGAAAGTATAATATGTAGATACCTATACCTACACTTTACAATTACTTAGAGAAAGCATAAAATTCTTAATATTTCTTTCTCAGTCAGTAAAATTAGAAAGGTTAGGTTAGGTACCCAATAATCTATAAATAAAATAAGTATCTAACATTATATATTATATTAGTATTAATTATATTATAAATATATTAAAATTAATTGCATCGTTTATTTTTTTTTAGAGAGAAAACCGAACCAGTATTAATAGGTGATTTACCTGACGATCACTCTACTGAATTTGTTAACTATCATATTGCTCCAATTAAAGAACCTCAAAATCAGAATAACAATAATAATAACGACATTAATGTAAACAGAACTAAATCGAAGAAAACATTCAAAAATGCTTTACCGCAGGTTGGTTTATTGGTTGTATGAATTTAATCATTCCATAAAAATATCTGTATAATTCAATTTTCAGAGGTTCAGTTTTTAAGCAAATATTATTAATATAGGTATAGTATAATTTACATTACATTTACAGTTAATTATTTTGAAAGAATCAAGACATGTAATTATGGTAATTTGATATTATCAATCAAAAATATATTTTTATCTAAACTAATAGTAGTAGTAATAATAATATAAACAATAACTGGATAAATATTATAAAACAGGTTTGGTCAGGTTAAAATATTTAGATTATTGTTTTTTATATCTTATAAAAAATTTAAAAAATTAATATAACATTTTTTTACTTGCTCAAAAAGTCGTCCATATTAAAATTTAAAAAATATATTTTTGTATAAAGCTATATAAACTTTATATCAGCATTTTAAGTTAAAATTATAAATTAAATGAATAATTACCAACATATATAATAATAATTTATCCTCAAATGATTTTACTATAAAGTACAAGCACTTATATATTGTATACCTACGTAAAACGATTTTGTGCGAAGACGGTAAATAATCATTAGAAATGATGCATTGAATACCTAGAGTAAAGGTATTGAACAATAAAAAAAATTACCAATTATGCCACAAAAGAAATGCATTTTAACCATGGAAATGCAAATAAATAATTTTTTGGAAACAAAAATTCAGCTGAAAATGGTTTTTAATGTCGAAAAATAAATTAATTCTTAGAACACCAAAATATAATTGAATTATTGAGTGACTACTGTATAAGTAAATTGAAATCTAAGGGTTTAAGAATGTTAAATGAATTACAAAATTAATAATTATTTTTTTTAGATATTAGCTGTATCAGCTAAGAACTGTTTACTCTTAACATATGGAATGACATTAGGACTACCAACAATAGCTATTCCAGCATTATCAAATAACACTAATATAAGACACGACGATTATCTCCAATTAAATAAAGAACAAATATCATGGTTCAGTAGCATTAATTTAATATGTGTTCCACTTGGTTGTATGATATCTGGAACTATTACTCAACCTTTTGGACGAAAACCCAGTATGATTGCGCTTACATTGCCATTCATTCTAGCTTGGTTATTATTTCATTATGCTTCAACAGTAAATCAGCTCTACTTAGCTTTAGCTATATGTGGTTTTTGTGGTGGTTTACTAGAAGCTCCAGTGTTAACCTACGTTGCGGAAATTACTGAACCTCATATCCGAGGTGTGCTTGCTGCTTTGTCATCGACTACAG
>NW_020271047.1:0-2797 GCF_002803265.2 Melanaphis sacchari | reverse complement strand
GGTTACACATCAACGTTAGTTCTTGGAATTTTACAATTGTTGGGAGGCATTCTAGGCCTACTATTAATTCATTGGACTGGTAAACGTCCTTTAGCAATAGTTTCGACGCTGGGATCATCTTTGTGTTTTTTTGTTGTGTCAGCATACATATTCATAAAACAATACAACGCAGAAATAATTCTTAACGTTACTTGGGTACCGTTAGTATTTTTGAATATAGCTACTTTTATGTCACATATTTCTATTAGACTTCTACCATGGATGTTAATCGGAGAGGTAATTAAACTCGATTATCTTAAGTTATATTTTAAATATTAAGGATGTAATAAAATAAATTACAATGATAAGACTTAATTAACTGATTAAATTTTTTAAGGTATATCCGCTGAATATCCGTGGGCAAGCTAGTGGTGCCAGTAGTTCTAGTTCATACATATTTTCTTTTATTGCAAATAAGTCATATTTCATGGTAGTTGATTCTATTAATTTATCGGGAACATTTCTGTTATACGCCATAGTAAGTCTAATTGGATGCCTAATGTTGTACATCATGATGCCAGAAACAGAAGGTGTTCCTTTAGAAGACATACAAAATCATTTTGCGGAAAAAACTAAAACATTTAATGTGAAAATTGAAAGAAATGATAAAATCAAAGACAAAAAAATGTGGTCCGCAACAAATCCTGCTTTAGAACTAGATCATATTGAAACCCATGTATAATTGTTATTATATCTTACCCTCATAGCATAGAAACTTTAAATAAACATTTATGTAATATCGTAATAATAATGTTAATCATTAAATAAACATTGAATTCTGATTGAGAAGTTATCGTTTTAACATTAAAATAACCTTACATTAACATTAAATGGTGAAAAACTCTAAATTGATTTAATATATTATATTATAAATATATAATCAATGTTGTTGAATTAAGCTTTATCAAACATTACTTTACCGTTTAAATATGATTTAATAAATTCTAAATAAACCATTATTTAACAAAAAATTATACATTTATTTAACCTTCATTATCAATGTTTAATAGTTAATATAATAAATAATGTTTATATAACATAATCATTACCTAGATTTTTGGTTTATTATAATAGGTCATAATTAAATAAAATAATAACAAAATATATTCTAATAACTTTATTAAAAAAAAAAAATTGTTTTAACATGTCGTACATATACATGTATATTAAAATGACTTCCCGTAATTTACAAAATATGTTAATTAATTATTTGCTGTAGTAGTCATCATAAGTGATTTTTTTTTAATTTTAAAGGGGGATTGAATCAACATATACTTGATAACTTCTTCAATGTAATTTGTGCAAGTTTCTAATACTGAAAACTTATTAATTTGTTGAACAGATTCTAAAAAAAAATATATATAAAAAAATAATTACATTTTTAATAACACGGATAATTAGTTACAAAAATAATAATAATTTAATTGTAAAACAATTAATTTATTTTATTTTTTTATCGTTACTAATAAGAGAAATACTAAACATGTAACAAATTTGTTTTTCAAATTTAAGTTGAACTCATTCATTATAATTTATAACTATAGAGGCATAGAAAATTTTGATATTCTGTATTGTGAATTTTTTTTTTTTTATATAAACTTTATTATGTTGAGATTTATAAGAATGACAATGTTTTTGATATAAACTGCAGTGACTTTTTGATGAATAATATTTGTAAGACAACATTGGTATGAGGGTTAAATATTTAAATTGTGTTATTAATATTTAAACTCTGTTTAGAATACAAGGAATCTGCTATTATTTTTGTCAAAAGTATGAAAAAAAATATCACCTACACTTATTATATAATAAAGGTGCAAATGATACAATTATAAACAATTTAATGCTATAAAAAATAATTTTAAATTATATGCATACAAATATACAAATGTGTTATTTTTTTCAACTATTACAATAATAGTTATTTTTATACATTATAACTCATGATTAATATATTATTTAATTTTTTATGAATTTTATAATCTTGATTGGTTATTTGGCTAATAATTACTGATTAGATTAGTCAAGAATGTCAAACATAAAAAATACATACTATGTAAATAATTCGATAAAAAAATTACTTGCTTGTCTGGAGCAATAATTTATTCTCCAAACAGTGTAAAATATCCAAGGTTAGTCTAATCTGCGATAGGTATAAGCAGATATTAAGTCAAATTTTAGGTTAGAATGTGAGGGATACTTGTGTCCAAAAAATCTACGAAAACTACATAAAAGTTATATGTATACAATATACTGGGTGCGGCATAATGGACTCCCACATTTCCGAAGTGAATTAAAAAAAAACAATGCAAGATAAAGAAAAAAATTTTATTTTTAAAAACTATATTATAAAAGGTTTTTTTATTAATTATATCGTCTAAATGATTGTCTTGACGAGCAACGTACATTATGGAGCCGTTCTCGAAAGTTTTCCATCACTTTCGCCGGCATATTGAGTAGAATCGCGGAGATTTCTTGACGGATGGCCTCTTTTAGTTCTTCAATGGTTCTTGGTCGATGTTTGAAAACTTCACCTTTGAGGTATCCCCATAAGAAATAATCACATGGGCTCAAATCAGGGGAGCAAAGAGGCCATGTAATGTTTTCCCTTAAGGAGATCAAGCGACCAGAAAACATTTGGCAACTGTCTAAGTATAATCGTTTATGTAAAACGTATCTAAATATACGATATATAATACACAATTTATTCAAATTACTAAATATTTCACGTATGTTAAAAACTTATAACTTTTATAAA
>NW_020271046.1:0-9091 GCF_002803265.2 Melanaphis sacchari | reverse complement strand
CCGAGGACCTGCCGGAGTTCTCTCTGGAGGAGGTTAGCGCCGCGGTCGGCCGATTCGGGAGCCGCGTCAGGGCACCGGGCCCGCATGGTATTCCCAGCCGGGTTTTGGAGCGTCGTGCACGCGGTGAGTCTTGGGCGTCTGGTCGGGTGTTTAATCTCTGCCTGAGGGAGGGCGTCTTCCCCGGCAGGTGGAAACGCGCTTCTCGCCAAACCGGAAAAGCCGGAGGGGATGCCGTCTTCGTACCGTCCGTTGTGTCTCCTCGACGACGTCGGCAAGATCTTCGAGTTCTTGTTAAAGACCCGGATGAACGTGAAGTTCCAAATTTGGACAGAGTCCTTCACTCCGCGAGAAAGGTATATGAGCCAAGACTCGTCCCCTTTCAGGCAGAGGCACCAGATACTTTTCGAGAAAAGTATCGGGCATCGTCATATGAGGACAGTTTAAGGCCGTCCACCAGTCTCAGAAGAGGAGTTTTTACGCCCCTCGCCTTAAACATGGGTTTTCAAATGACTTCCAATTTGGTTTCAAGATGTATCAAATCTCTCTACTGACCACTGGTAGGGCCGCGGAACTATCCAACCCGCTACTTAATATGGTTTAAGCAACCGCCAGGTGGTATACTCCCACCGGCAGAGTGGCGGTGTTCCCAGGAGAATGCTCACCGTTAACCCTCGCCTGATCAGCATGCGATCATTTACCACTTTCGTCATTTGCATGACTGCCACTACGAATCTGATCCCAGACGTCCACACCAGGTTTCCCCGATGCTTGGTTCCAGACGTCATTCCCGTAGTACTTATTCCTAATTTAAATTAGGCGTCTAAAGTGCGACGTTTCGGCTAGACGTCCATCATGGCCTGAAGCTAGGTTGTTTCGCCTCCCTACTATTTACTTTTACAGATACACGAGGGCTAGCGGTTGGCCCATAACGCCGCGCTCGCGGGTCACACGGTGGTCGGGACCCCTCATTTTATTTTTAAATAGAGTGAGTACTCTATTCCCCACGCTCCGCCTAGCGTCTACAGGTCCGAAGACCGTGCATCATTACCACGCGCCCCAGGCGCACCTAGTGTGAACACGAAGGTCACTGGAGAGAAGAGCAAACAGAACTTGCCCCGAGGAGTAGTTTCCGCTGTCTCTTCTACCATCACGCCGAACAACACTGCACCCCGCATCTCAGATGCCTACTCAATCGACTCGGACGAGCCACGGCCGCCAGAAGTGGCAGACATCACCCCGAAGGGTTTATTCACACCATTTCCCATGCCGCACCTTTGCTACCGCCACGCGTCCCAGACGCCCTCAGCTCTTGCGAGCGGGAGTCTACACCTCATCTAATGAGAGACCCACTACATGACCGCGAACGACCGACACCTCCGTGATGAATCCACGAAACCCTTTCCAGGGTTCCGGGGAGTTCACCAGGAAGCGCGGCGAACATGGCCACTGTAGGTCTCTCGACTCCACTAGGTCTATTAGTGCCCATCTAACGGCCGCTAGTGCATCACACTCGAAGACGACGTGTTCCATCGTATCCGAGCCTCCGCACGGCTGACATTCGTCGGTCTCTGACTTAGAGAAGCGTAGGAGATAGGACCTAAATCTACCATGTCCCGTTAGGAACTGGGAGGACTCATGGTCCACCTCCACCCAGCTACACTTCAACCTTTCTTTCACGCATGGGAAATAGCTATATGTGAGTCTACCCTTCTCACTAGCCTCCTACCGTGCTTGCCACTCGGCAAGACCTTCCTCCTCTACCCTAGCCATATGCTCCCTCCCGAGCCCTAACCTCCTACTCCTAGCCAAGCGACCCCATTGTCTAGCAGCCAGGTCCAAAGGAAGAACTCCAGCCAGCACAGGCAGGGCATCCGTACTCGTGGTACGATATGCCCCCGTTACCGCCAAGAGCGCACCCCTCTGAGCTCCTAACAACAGACGTTTCATCATCCGATCGCCGACGGTTTCACCCCACACTGCAGCCCCGTAGAGCAGTCTCGGCACAAATACACCTAAGTATAATCTGCGCGTCGTCCGCCCACTAAGGCCCCAGGTTAAGGCTACTATACGCCGGATCCTCTGAAACATTGGTGCCGCTTTCCCCGCTACTCTTTTCACGTGGCTTCTAAAACTCCACCTATCGTCCAAGGTAACGCCAAGATAATCCATCTCTGTTACCTCCGCTATCCTCTTCCCGTCCATCCTAACTGTGTATGGTGGAGTCAGTCTTCCCTTCAGACACATGACTTTCGTCTTTGTGGCCGAGAAGGTCAACTTCATACCAACCGCCCAGGATCCTGCTCTTTTCAGTTTGGACTCTGCCTTTTGGATCACCTCTGATCTCGTCTTCCTAGCTATCATCAGCAACACATCATCCGCGTAACCGATGGATAGTTCTCCTTCCGATTCGTCAAGACTCAATAAAGAGTCCATCAAAATGTTCCAGAGTTCCGGTCCGAACTGAGACCCTTGAGGACAACCCTTGGACAGCCTAACCTGGCTTCTCCCCGTCGGCACAGTGATACTGGCGTATCTATCCCCTAGGTAGACTCAGCCCGCGATCAAACTGTGCGGCATCGACGTTCAGCTCTCGACTGAGATGACTGATCTCGGGATGGTGGTGGACAAGTCGATGCTGTTCAAGGGCCAGGTCAAGAAAGAAGCAGCCAGAGCAGCGGAGATCGGAAACCTGATCATTCCGAACGTGGGCGGGCCCCGAGAGGACCGGCGGCGTCTTCTGTCCTCGGTAGTGCACTCCATGCCCTAGCTGGGCGCAGACGCTGGGACTCGTGGGAACGTCCGGACCCTGAACAGAGCTCAACGAAGAGTTCTTCTCCAATGCGTCTGCACGTAACGCACCGTCTCCGAAGCGGCCACAAACGTGATCGCATCAATACCGCCTGCAGACTTCCTTGCGAAGGTGAGAGAGGCGGCGTTCGACCGGTGACGGGCCCCCCTCGGTCCCCACGGCAGGCAACGATCCGAGAACTGACACCATGAAGGCATGGTAGAAGAGATGGTCAACGGAGGAGTCAGGAAGCTGGACCAGGCGGCTGATCCCGGACGTCCGTCCCTGGTGCGCCAGAAGACATGGGCTGATAACGAACTTCCATCTGATATAGTTCTTGTCGGGACATGGATGTTTTGGCCAGTATCTGTACCTGATCCGCAAGTTGGAGAACCCCAGGTGTGTGGACTGTCTCGCGTCAGTTGACGATGCGGAGCATGCGTTTTTCCTGTGCGACAGGTGGTTAGGTTGAAGCTGAAAGCTACAATCAACGACCCATTCACTCCAGAGACCATTGTAGGGAAGATGCTGGAGTCACGGAGCAGTTCGTGAAGGAGGTGCTGACGAATAGGGAAGCCAAGGAGAGGGAACGGCAGTGTCAAGAATAAACCTTGTAGTTAAGTCTAATTTGTTGTGGGCCGAAGGCCGTTTCTTAGATGGTGTAGGGCCATCTACTGCTTGTAAATAGACTGTCAATAATATTGTCAAGTCTATGTATATACATTAACATTGTAAGATTTGTTGTTTAATAAACGATGTGGAAAAGCTGACGAATTGCCTCAGGGTGTTTCCGGCCCCCTACGATACCGTTTAAAAAAAAAAAAGGTAGGCAGGTTGGAAATCCGTTCCCACAAAATCCAGGCTGCACGATAACTGACCACGAATTCGGATTTTTGCATTTTTTTTTCTTGATTTTTAAATATTTTATTAAACTATTGTATTTTTTGTTATCACGGAAAGTGCATATTTATTTCGATATCTAACTATCTATAAAATATCAAATAAAATATTAAATATATAGTTGTATATAAATGTATAGTTTTTTGATCTTCAACTCGCTAACGTTTGACATGTATTTTCCATAATACTTTTAAAATCTTCCCTTTACACCCACATCGCCTACCTTGGAGGTATAAACGCGTTTAACTGGATTTTCAACAGTAATCGCTTGAAAATCGAGCGCTCGATTCGACTTAAACTTTTTTGCGTACTGAACAACACAACGCCTTCGATGTCAGGAGGTATGACAATCTGCCTCAGGCGGATTGCCCGGCCAGGAATCGATGTTCACTGGGTGATGACTGATACCTAGACACTCAATTGCTATTTTCGTAACAAGCTACGGGACAAGGTGTATTATACCTGTGAATTTAATGAAATGACCGAACACTAGACGCTCGAATTGGACTTTTATTATTTACGCGTTTAAAACGACACCGCCAAAGTGTAGAGCCACCAAATCAGAGGTACCAACATTTCAAACGTCGTTATCCCTGTTTTTGCCTACTAGACTTTTCTGACTGCTGTATTCTAAAGTTCTGTCTCCGACCTAGGAAATTGACTTCAAACGATTTTCAGCTACCTAGGGTATTCACATATACAGCGAGTTTCACCGACCTAGAGTATTCACTTACTGTGAGTTTCACCGTTGCTAATCTTATAATAGAAAACGAAGAATAGTTCGCTCTTCCATCGATAGGTGTGGTGTCTCGACCAATCGGTAAATTAAAATTTTTTCCTTCCTTATGTCTCCCCGTCGTTATTTCGACTATCGGTTGTTATTATTGTTATTTTACCGTTTTTTCCGCTTTTCTACCGATTTTCCGACTTTTAGAGACCTTTTAGGCGTTCGCACGTTTCTTATTGCGTAGAACGCGTCTTATACGAGCCGCGCGTGTGCCGTATGTCCCCGAATTCCGTTCGTAACCGTCGCCGTCGCGTTCGGAAAACGCGTATTTGCGGTGTGTTGGCAACACTGATTAGGCCTATCCAGACTGTCGACAACTGGCTTCTACTAGCTTTAAAGTTTAGTTTTAGTTTGAGCACAGTCCACTGAGGGTCTGCGCTCGACACATTTTCGATTGTATTGTGTTGCTAATGGATTAATAAACTTTTGTTGAATTTAACGTTTAGTTTTGTGTGATTAATAACTAACATTTTCAGAAGTAGGATAGTGAACATCCAATACGTCTAACAAAGATCTCCGTGATCGATTCCGATTGTGCATTGTAAGTAAATCCATTACGTGATTTTCGCTGTGCCGTTTACACGGGCGTCACCGTTTCCGCCAAAATCGACCTTCTCATTTACCACCAAGTCCGTTTACCGCCAGTACAATAATATATATTTTCTTTATCCACCAACACAAATTTCAGTTTCTATATTTTGGCAACCCCTGATTGAAAGAATTAAAATATAACATAATTTACCTATATAATATAGTTTATCACAGATAATATTATGTTCACACCACGAAGCCAAATTTTAAAACGACAAAAAAAAAAACAACCAGTATTTAATTGATCAGTATAAAAGGGGAGAAATATGCCGATATACTTTTGTAAAATCAATAGCGTATAACTATAAGAAATAAATAAATGTTTGACTAAGTTTTTGTAAAATCATATATTTAATTAAAAATTGAATACCTAATTATTTTTTTTTTCATATAATATTTTATATTTATTATTTATTATAATTTTATAATTTTTATTTATATATTTTAAAAATCATTACCAATTATTAATAACTCCATTTGTTAACATGGTAAGGGGTTACCAAAATATAGAAACTGAAATTCGTGGTGGTGGAAAAAGGAAATATATATATTATTGTACTGGCGGTAATCGGAAAGGTCAATTTTGGCGGAAAAGTAGATCACCCCGTTTACACGTGGCTGTTTTCTGACATCCATTGGGGTTTTCCCCATTTTGACAAGTTCAACCATTTGACCAGTGACGCTTTGTTTCGGACAACTGTCGTGTACCGATTACACGGTAGTGTATATATAACCGTGGTTCATCGTGAAAAAAGATACACATTACGCACGCGTTTTAAATTGTTTGTTTCCTTTACTCGTATGTACTGCGTTATCGAGGAAAGGAATGACAAACAACGAACAACAAAACGGTCGCATTCCGACTGCTCTGAGTGCTCCGTCATATAACGCGCTGTTTAATGAAGTTTCCGAGTTCCGTGCTTAACTACAACAGTTACAAAATGTAACTAACCGTTCGTTCTCCGTTGACACCGTTAACACTCAACCAGTCTCCGATTTTAGAATAATGCCGGATCTGAATCAATCAGTCAAAAAGTTTACCGGGCGCGAGAATGTTACTTCAAGCAACTGACTGGTTAGATATCGTCGAAGGCCTCGCTAATCTGAACAATTGGCTTTGGAATTTTCATCTTGAGTTCATAAGAGCGAATATGACAGGTGCCGCACGATCTTGGATGGTAGGTGAGAAATTTACATATTGGATCGATTTTAACCAAAAGTTCCGCCGATTATTTGTACGACAAACGTCAGTTTCCGACCGTTGGGACCTGATGATGACACGCGTCCAAAACAGAGATGAACCGATTTTGGAGTTCTATCTAAACAAGGTGAGATTATGCAAAGATTTATCGCTACCTTTCACCGAAATAAGAGATCATGTACTGCAGTCACTTTACTCCCGAGATCTAGCCTTGTACGCTCTAGGCCAGTGGTTTTCAACCTTTTTCGGATCGCGACCCCCCAATTTTTATTTTATTATTATGCGACCCCTTCAAAATAAATTTTGTTTTATTCATTAAAATTTGATTTAATTACTGATTAAAATATTTACATGGTATACATTTTTAATTAATTACTCTTAAAATTGAATTAATAATAATTTATAACTCAACATTATTTTAAAACGTATTGTTAAGCATAAAGAATAAATTAAAATATAAAAAAAAAAATACATAAATAAAATTTAAAAAATGTAAAATTTAAATTGTGATTCACATTTTAATGAGATACTTGAGCTTGAACTTGAGCTATTATTGACTTCATATTAGGTTTAATATTAGATACTGCTACTTTTAAATCTGATTCTACATTCAATTTTGTACGATATTTAATTTTTATTATTGTAAGAGCTGAAAACACAGTTTCACACAAGTAAGTCGATGCAAACGGTAGAAGTGTTGATAAAGCTATTTTTGACAATTCTGGGTATAATTATTTTATATAAATCCAAAATTTATCACTTGTCGTTTCATCAAATTTTAAACGCAAATTTTCATCGGAAGATAACTCGATTAGTACCTCTTTTATAGCTAAACTTAATTCAGAATCAATTTTATTAATATTGATAGAAAATGGATTTCGTATCCATCCCAACTTTTTTTCTGGAAACTTTTCAAACCGTAATTAAAATTTTTTCCAAATTTTTGAGATGAACTAATATTATGTCTTTATTTTTTTTAATGTCAAATATTTCATTATGACTCATAAATTCTGAAAAACATGAGAATATTTCAAAGTTTTCATTATTAACATAATTTATCCATAAACGTATTAATTTTTTTTGAAAGCATCGATTTTATCAGAGAGAATTAATATATTTGTATTTTTACCTTGAAGACTTAAATTTAGACTATTTAATTTATCAAAAATATCGGAAAGGTAACTTAAAATTTCTAACCAACTTTAATTTATGAAGTGTTCTGCGAGTGTACTTTTATGTTCAAGGAGAAAAATTCGTATTTCATCTTTAAGCTCAAAAATTCTTAATAATAATATTTTACCATGGGATAACCACCTAACTTCAGTATAAAGTAGTAGTTTTGTATGATCAGATCCCATTTCATTACCAATTATCGTAAATAATCTAGAATTTAGTGCTTTTGACTTTATAAAATTAATTATACTAAATTCATTTTGTAGTACTTCATTGATAAAGGGTTCATGTTTTTTAGCTGCTAAAGCTTCCCTATGAATCATACAATGAGTAAATAGTATATTTGGTGAAATTTTGTTAACTTTAACTCTAAAATCTTTCTTTGATCCAGTAAGTGCTTCTACGCCATCTGTACAAATAGCTTTACACATTGACCACGAAATTTTATTATTTTCAAAAAATGTATTAAAAAGCATAAATATGTCATTGCCAGTGGTTCTGCCGTTTAAAGATTGACAACATAAAAAGTCTTCTAAAATTTCTTCTTTGTAAATATACCTGACATACACAAGAAGTGGAGAAAAGTTAAAAATATCTGTAGACTCGTCCAGTTCCATTGCAAAATAATTATTTTACAATCTATTTAAAAGTTGTTTTAATATATCATCAGATATATTCGAAATTCGACGTGATACAATGTTATCAGATAATGGAATTGATTTTAAATTATTTGCATATGCCTCACCGTGCATAGCCGTTACAATTTTTATAGCAGCTGGCAAGACAAGAGATTCGCCAATCGAATGCGGTTGTTTTTGCTATTAAGTATGAAACCTCGAATGATGCAACTAAAGCTTTTTGCGAAACTGTAGAAAATGTATGAAAACTTTTTTTTTGAACATTTAATGAATTTAAAAAATTGTTCATCTTTATTACTGAATTGCGGATGTTTTGTTTCTAAATGTCGTTTAAGTTTAGAGGGTTTCATACTTTCGGAAGCCAATATTTCTAAACATATTATACACTTAGGACTATGCTTACCTTTTTTCTTCAATAAAAGGAAATCCAAATTGTATATATTGATCTTGATATTTTTGATATTTACGTTATATTTTATGGTTCTCAAAATTGTAAGTTTTTTTTTCTTCCAATTCCTCATTAATAGATTGGTCCGTTGTAGTTTCCGACAACTTACGTTTTTTATTTACAATTGCACTTTCACAAGAAGTCAAAGGTCGTTTAATTAAAAATTTGTCCATATTAAAATAGTGTAATAAAAATAAGTAATAAATAATAACTAATAGTTATGTACTCAAAAATAATGACTTTATATCGTGTGAAATAAATGTACAACTCAAATGACAGCTAGGTAGAAACTGATTATTATAAATATTTACGACTGAAATCGTTCAAATATACGTCGATACTAGTTACGAACAATTTAATAATCTATATACGCTATCGTCCGATAAGATTACGCATCTCGGCATGTTATTATATTTATATAAATATAGAATCAAATAAATAATTAACTTATTTCTGACGGTATACTATAATGATAATAATAACATTGTTTTTATTTTAAATATTCTATTTTTATATCAACATGAATTAAATTTGTATATTAGACCTAAGCGTGATTTTTAGGCTG
>NW_020271045.1:0-11277 GCF_002803265.2 Melanaphis sacchari | reverse complement strand
GCATTATAATTTATACGTTAATAAATTATAACGTACAATTATTATATGTATAAATTATAATACAAGAAAGTATAAAATGTAAACGATATTTCGGTTAAAGATACAGTCTGTAGGTAAATCAGATCAGTCTATCCTCGTTAATTTCAGTTTGACGATGAATAGATTGTTTCGAATTAAAACTCGAGAATATTTACTAAACAATAATTGAAAAATATAAAAGACTTACTTACTGCCTACGTGGCTAAAACATAAATTATCTATAATGTATCCATAATACTAAGCCAACGTAATACCACATATATGCAAACATATTTTTATAATTTAAAATTAAGAAGTGTTGGGGAATTTTGTTTTGTTTAGGAAGCGTTGTCCAATCCAAACACAATAAAACAATAACGTACACAATATACAAACGATAATAATAATTTGTGGTACAATGGCAATTAAAATATTATAAATAACAATATAATAACTATTATTCATTTAATTATTTACGTTGTTCGAGTTTGGACTTGGTTTCTAAAATATTTCGAATAAGGTAACAGTCGAGTTACTATAATTTGAGTGATAAATTACACGGTTACATATCGAGATATCCCAGTTATTCTAGACAATCGATTAACTGATTATATGCCAACCACTAACTACTTTAATATCTTATGTTCATATGTACCAAAAGAGTCGGCCGACACTTTCATCGGTGTCAAGTTTCTCCCGCAGTTGAACCGGCGTCAGATTGACCGTATAGTTGTTGATACACCAATCACACTAATTACAACGACATTAAGTAAATCATTTTTAAGAAAATGTTGTTATAAATACATTTTGAAGACGTTTTAAATTGAATACGGATATATTATCAACAATGATAATATTTAATAATTTAAATATTTACACTATGAAATTTCAAGAACGCATAGAGAACCACTCCGATATGGATATAGGGAAATCGGAAAGTATTACAGGACATTAAAACACCGCCGATCACGAGATCCTCGAATTTACTGTAATATTAATTTTTAATCTTTAAAGAATAGTTCATGTTTATATATTTTGAAACATAGCAAAAATAAATATTGTGAGAATCCGACGTAGCTTTTCAACATATTTACTCGATTAAAAATGAGTTAATAGCCGTTTGAAATTATTTCATAACTCTGTAAATACTAATATCTTCTTACAGCACACATAAATAATAAAAGAAATGCTACTGCATGAAGATTAATACAATTGTATGATAAACAATAGTAAATATCAACGTAATGTTGTTTTCTCTTATGACCATGCATAAAACATATTCTACAATTTTATAAAATATCATGATAAGAATAATAGTATTTATGAATATTACATGTTATAGAATATAGTCTCAAAACCATATAAAGTCACTTAAATTAAAAAGTTAATTTCAAAAATTTTATTGGATAAGTCAAACTTTTAAAAATATTATCCTCGCAAAATGGGACATACAGAACGCAGCCTGCTGCAACGGATAGATATAGCCACCACGGGCAGTATTATATTATTAACTGGGATTACTTGGTCAGTTCGCGTACTGTCTAATCGGCTTGTTAATAATTAAAATAAATTAATTACACACAAGGTACTCAAAATCACTTAATAATAGTTTACGCGAACCAGTGACGTATTTTGGAGACTTATTTTGTGGTACATCTCTGCTCTAATACTATCTCCACAAATTTTAATAGTTTCATCATCCTTAGATTATACAATATCTTAATAATTTATATAAGTGATAATTTTCTTATAAAAATCTTAAGATTACTACTTAATTTTAGCTAATAAATTATGACAGATATAAGCTATAAACAATTCAGTCAAATAAAATAAATTATTCAACCATTAAAGTTATTAGTATTTTTCATACATCAGTTTAAATTTATTTTGTATACTCGAATATTGTTATAAATTTATTAAAAGAAAAACATTTACATTTAAACTACTTTAAAGGTAGGCAATCTTTTTGTACAATGTCACACTTTATATCTTTGGCTTTATATAGTGACAATAATAACTGTTATACTAGAAGAAAGATAATAAGGCGACGATAACATAAACACTGTGACATAAGAACAATATTACAATATTCTAAATTACATATTTCGCAGTTTACTCAGTACAAATAATATTTACTAGACTAATGCCAATTATCTGGTATAAAATTAATTAATATACATTATTCAGACACAAAAGTTTAATAATATTTTATCATCATAAGTCAACAATATTTTGCGATACTTGATGTGAATAGAACGAAAAATTTGGGAGAGAATTATCTCCCAGATTTTTAGGATATCATCCAATATCATTGACGATATAAATGTCTGTACTGAAATATCTATATTAATAATTATACCAATAGTAACATTAATCTTAATCATCTTCGTACCATAAAATATCAAGAAGTATAAAATGTAATAAGTATAATATAAAATGAAAATAATTAATAAGTATAATATTACGTTATTATTTTAATGTTTCTTATTATTTTTTTATATTTCTTATTTTTAGTTTTGTATTAATGTATATATAATTTCAATTTTACGACGAAGAACGTGGTGAACCAAGACCTAGCACAAACTGAATACCTAATGAACTAATAAAAATGTTGTAACATATATTTTAATCTAATAACTCTTTTGTAGACATAAGATTTAAGTAAAATTGAATTAATGAAATAACAATATTGTTTATCTTCAATTTCTAGCCTTAGTTTTTTATATCATAAATTGTGAACTGGAACGGGTGATTATAGATGTTAGCCAATCATATTTTTATAAGACCCTAAATAATTTCTATTATAGTGTTACTAAGTATTAAATTAAAAAATCTACTTTTCTCCAAAATTGTATTCTAATTTTAGTATAATAGTTTTGACCATACCATGTAATAATATTATACAATAATAATGTAACACAGATCTTTGTATTCCCAATATATAAACTTCAATATATTATGTGAAGTAATATCTAATAAATTACAATGAAAGTATATATTTTTTAAATACAAGTGTTGATATTAAGTAGTATTATATAATTGTGTAAATAAGTGAAAAAATAATTTATAAAAAAAAAAAAAAAATATTACAATAATAGACATTATGTAATATTAATTATGAATGTAAAATTATTTATTTTTAAACTATATTTTCCCAACATCTTAACAAAATTCAAAAACAGCAGTAGGTATAATTTCATTTTTTTTACTTAATTCATGAAATCAAAACATGAACTATTTTTAGAATGTAGTATATTTTATGATATAATTAATTCACTTTTTGTAAATGTATAAATACTTTTTCTTATAGGTATAGCAGGCTTGACATTACCTAATTCGTCAAGTATCTTAATAGCAATACATCTGATTTTAACAAAGTGGTTCCAATATTTTTAATGATAAAGATTTATAATTAAAATTACTTTTTAAATAATTTAATGCAGTTTTGTAGAATTAATCTTAGTTTTTTTTATGATATTTATGAGATACTGGTAATTTATTTTTCAATATGATAAAATTAGAGCTGTAAAACTGTTTGCTTATTCGAGTTGAAGTATTAATTTTTAGCTTATTTTCGATATAAAATAACTCATTACAACTCGTATTATATTTTTGAAGTAATTTTTAGGTTTTTTAAATAAGTGTTCTTCGATTTCTGATTCGTCTTTCTCATTTCAGAACATTTTTAGATTTCTTTTGGGCATTCGTCACCAAGAGATATAAAATGAGATATCAATAACATAACAAATTCTTTTAAACCTTGATGTCTAAATGCTGATACAAAAAAATAAACATATGTTTTTAGTATTAGTTTCCCAATCATAAATAAGATCATGCTAAACTTTTTAAGTATAAAAGCATCATGTGTGCTAAGCAACCAGATTTTAAAGGTCCAAATTTTATTATTTTAAAAATCCCAAAAAATTACTTAAGACTGGGGTCAGCTAAAAATCATATTGTAACTAATTTTATAGACTCGGGCTAGGCTCATGTAGATCTTTATAATACACATATATAAATTTAGTTGTTAAAAATATTTGATAAGTAATTTTATCTTGTCTAATGATAGTTATCAAAGTTTAATGAAAACAATAATTGTTAAATGTCAAAAGGAATTAAAGGATATTCAAATTTTTATAATTGAATTGTTTTGTTTATAATTTGTATATGCTAAAGATAGGGTAGTACTTATAATATTTTTTATTTTCTATATTTTATCAAATATTATAATTCAAGGTTTTTCATGTGTCTATCTAACTTCAAATCATCTATACAGTACTCTACATGTTTATAGTTTATATTTTATTCTTAGTGAAACTTTTAGAAATAAAAACTTTTATTTAAGTAGATTAATTTGAAATGGAACAAAATAAACCACCTTCGAGGGGAAAATCTCGTGGACGTCGTCAAGTAGCAACAAATCAACAGGGTTTGTCTGGACATTCTCAGGAAGTTAGAGAAACTAGACCATCACAATCTACACAATCTACTGATCCAAGACCTACCACATCACAGTCAACACCAAGGTTAGGTGCACCTGTACAACATCTACCTAGTCAAAGGCCTCCACGAGCTGCTGGTGCCCCACAACAAAGGGTCTCTAGACCTCATGGACCAAGACCTGTAATTTCTAGTTCATCTCCTAAACAAGACCCAATGTCAGAAGTAAGTATCCCTTTGAAATATCATACTACTTAATACTTTTATATGCAATGTTTTTTAAGGTGCAACAAGTTACAGAAGGACTTAAAACTTTGGATGCAGGTAATACATATTTTGTACACAGCTCTGTATTAATTATATTAAAAATATAAATGATGAAACTTTTGTCTTAAATTTTATTAATTCAATTTCATGTTTATTTTTATGATGTTTAACATTAGTGAAGGGATTCTTGTTATTGCTTTTATAATTTACAAATTGTACTAATTTAATTTTTTTTTTAATTACATAGATTACTCATAATAAAAATTATTTTTATACATTTATAAAAAAAACTATTATCTTTAGGGCAGGGTGCAGTACAAGGACAAACACTAAGAGAACATGAATATTTTAGGAGACCAAGACCTCAATCCTCATTGGGTGCTAAAGGAAAAACAGGTTAGTTATAATTTAAATAGATTTTTTTTAAATATATTAGTTATGTATATGCCTTTAATATTGAATAAGATCAATTAACTTATTGCTGATTAGCATATCATACGCATAATAATAATCACTTCAAACATTTTTAATGTCCCATAACTGATCCATTGAGTTGTAATGAATTATATTGATTAATTTTTTATGCAACCCGACTTAAAACTTGTACCAAGGTTATAAAAATTTTATAAAAAATATTTTCCCACAACGACTAAGAAATAGAATTATTTTTAAAATTATTAGTGATTTACTATAAATATTTATGATATTTTTTTGATATATTGAAATTCTTCACAAACATTATTGAAACTTGTATATGTATTCAGTTTTGTTATTATACCTTCTGCTGTATTTTAATATCTGTATATTAATACTGTTTATTTTATAACTATGTATTTTATTCTTCTAATTTTTCTCAGGAGCAAATGGGCAGACTGTAAAATTGTTGGCTAATTATTTTCCAATCACTTCATATACAGATTGGTGTTTGTATCAATATAAAGTTGTCTTTAATCCTGAAGAAGAAAGAATTAGCACTAAAAGAGGATTATTAGCTCAGCATCGAGAACGTTTAGGAGGATATTTATTTGATGGAGCAATGTTATTTTCTGGAAGCCGATATGATCCATCAGTAAGTCGTTTTTAAAAATAAATTATAATTGATCAATTGTTTATATATATTATTTTATTGATTATTGTTGTCGTAGTATTAGGTTGTAAGAAAATGGAAGTAATATATTAATGGGTTAAATAATAAATAGAATAAATTATTAATGGTAATGACCAAGTAATGTTTATTTGTAAGATAATGGTCTATTAAATGTTAAATGATTGTGTTTAAGCAACCTAGCATTGAAATGTTATAAGTAAATTTTGATATTTTTTTTAGACTTTTGAACTTACATCTATACGTCGCTCGAATGAACAAAAAGTTATTATTAAAGTGAAATTCACAAATATAATAGAAACTGGTGATCATGCCAATATTCAAGTCTTCAACTTACTTTTGCGTAATTGTCTTCGACACATGAATCTAACATTGATTAAAAGAAACTTTTATGATTCTAATGCCAAAGTAAATATTTTTATTTCAAAAGTATTATATTTATTATTTTTCTGACCTTTTATAATTGCTTTTAGATTGACTTACCTCGACATAAGCTCCAACTTTGGCCAGGTTATGAAACAACAATCGGCAGATATGAAGATAACATTTTACTATGTGCAGATGTATCTACAAAAGTCCTGCGCCAAGAGAATGTATTAGATATTTTAAAAAAGTGTGTTGCTGAAACGCAGGGCAAAGATTGGATGGTGAGTTTGTAAAGATTTTATGGAATTTCAGTATAACTAAATTTTGATAAATACTTAAAGGAGTAATACATTTCATTTTTTAGAATGAATTTAAATCTCAAGTTATTGGCACCATAGTTATGACTATGTACAACAATGCAACATATAGAATAGACGATGTAGATGAAAATTCAAACCCAAATTCTAAATTTGATAAAAAAGATGGATCTAAAATGACTTATATACAATATTACAAAGAAGTACATAATTATCATATAAATATTCATCATTATAAACTTAAACTAATGAATTGATTACTGTTTTAGAGATGGAAACAAACAATTCATGATGGCAAGCAACCAATGTTGATTTCAAAAAATAAAAAATCTATAAAACAATTTGGAATTGAAAATTCATTGGTGTATCTTGTTCCTGAATTATGTAATGTAACTGGTTTAACTATGAAAATGAGGTAGTAAATTAAAAATGAATTAAACTCAATGCATATAAACCATCTTGTGTTTTGAATTTTAGACAAAATCACTTTCTGATGAAGGATATGGGTACACATACCCGTATAGATCCCAAAAATCGCATAGAAAGACTAACAACTTTTGCAAATCGTCTTCTTAATACACCCGACGTAAGTTATTTATGAACATTATGAATTTGTTTTTTTGGAATAATTTAATTTTATGCAAACGTTATTTAATTGAATATAATTATTTCAATATTTAGTCTGTAACTGAATTAAAAAGATGGAACCTGACATTAAGTAATAGTCTCATTGAATTAACTGGTCGTATTCTACCACCAGAACAAATTAAAAGTAGTGCTACTGATAAGAATGGGTATAGTGGTAATAATGATGGAGATTGGACACATCATTTACGGAAATTACCAATGTTCAAGCTTAAAAATGTGAAGAAATGGATTATAGTCACCTCAATAGAATATGAGAGAGATATTAATCCATTTGTTACTTCACTTACAAAATCTGCGAAAGGAATGTCTTTTATGCTACCCAATCCTTCTATGTAAATATTTTATGATGTAATATTTTTTTGAAATCTAATGAGTTTCATTTATAGAGTCACCATAAATGATGGAAGACCTATTAGTTTTTTAACAGCACTTGAAGAATCCATTAACGCAGTGAATCCCGCATTGATTTTATGTGTTATCCCAAGCGGACATAATGATTTATATAATATAATTAAACGAAAGTTATGTATCGATAGAGCAGGTATACTTCTGATATATATTTATATATAAATTTGTTAATATATTGGTTTCTTTACATCAAAACCTTTGTTTTCAGTACCATCTCAAGTAGTACTGGCAAATAACGTAAAAAAGAATAATTTGTCAGTGTGTACAAAAATAGCTATTCAAATAAATTGCAAACTTGGAGGTGTACCTTGGCTAGTTACCATACCTAAACCAGTAATAATAGTTAAACTATCAATATTTTGGAGTATACAGATCAATTGCAATTACTTTTGCTTAAAATTTTTTAGGGAATTATGATTATTGGTTTTGATGTATGTCATGACAGTCAACGTTCAAATATATCATTTGGAGCTTTTGTAGCTACTATGAGTAATGATTATTCAAGTTATTTTAGTTGCGTTGAACGTCATGAAAGTGGACAGGAACTTTCTGTTAATTTTGCTTCATGCATAAGCAGTAAGTACTTGTGAAATTTTTCATTTACGTTAATGTTTTTCTTTATTTTTATAAGTAATTTAGTAGTAATTTAACTCGATTTTCTTTAAATATTCTGTATTATAGATTAAAGAATAGAAATAAATATTCTAAATTGTGAATAGTGATTTTTTTGCGATCTGATATTCAAAGAAAATAATTATAAAATGTTATATCATTTTTTAGAGGCTCTGGCCAAGTATAAGAATAAAAATGGTCAATTACCTGCTTCCATTATTGTGTATAGAGATGGAGTTGGAGAAGGCCAAATATCGCATGTTCATAAGATAGAAGTTAAACTATTACAGGTATGTTTGTTTAAAATATTTTAAATTTTCTTTTAATTAATTTTTATTTTCTTAGACTGCTTGTGCAAAAATATATGGGACAATGTCTGTCCCATTTACATTTATTATAGTTACTAAACGTATTAGTACTAGATTTTTTGCTCTTAGTCAAAGCGGTCCTAAAAATCCTCAACCTGGTACAGTTGTTGACACTGTTGTTACAGACCCAACCAAGTAAGCTATGCATAAAAATTTGAAATCTTACCTAAATGTACACTTTTTTAATTAAATTAAATCAACTATTCCACTGTAGTTGGTGTGGATAATTCACAGTTTTACATTTGTTAATTTTATGTGTATGTATTCACATAATAGACTCTCGATTAACTGTGTTCTATCTTTAGTATATACTTTAAGTAAGGATTATGTGAATAAGCAGTACATAATATATTTTTAATTTTGACTTTCATGATGTTGTGAATTAAAAAAAAATAAGAAGTGAAATAAAGTAAATCTTTTCTAAAAGCTAAAAACAAAGAGTAATTACTTCATATTTTAAGCCTGATATAACTTAATCACATGATAATATACATATGTGTATAATATAATATTATTAAATAATTACAAAGTTATGATTTATTGAGGTTTTCATTTATCTGTATGAACCCTTTTCACTATTGCCCAGAATAATCAAGGTTCTACTGTAGATTTATACTCGCTATTCTCATGCACTTGTTTTCTGTTATAAATGATACCTCTTTTTGATTCTAAATGTTCCATTGCTTACTCTATACTCTGTGTACAAGCATAGAAAAGATTAAGTTTCTTTGAAAAATTTGTTTTTTACCCTTGAGCATATTTTATCATTTTCAATGTGTTTTAACAAAACACAAAATACGAGTTGAGCGTGACGATAAATGGTTGGTTTTGATTAAGTATTTAATACAGATCTTATAATTATACAATGATAACAACAATTCTATTTTCTGTTATCTTTTCCTATCTATAAAAACAAAATATTGATCTTAAAAATTCCTATGTAGGCCGAGTCAATCTATACTCTTATAATTCTTTCTTAATATGCACTCACTTAAATTATGAAACAAAGCTACTGTAAAAAACTATTATAGTTTAGTTCCATGCTGATTATTAGTCAGGACAAAGCTATCAAGATATGCAAACAATATTATTTATCGTACTGTAATAGAAAAACAAGGAAGTATACATAATGTAATACCTATAAATCATGAATTGCAGGTATGATTTCTTCTTGGTTTCACAACATGTAAAAGAGGGCACTGTAACTCCTACACATTATAATGTGATTGAAGACACATTTAAGCTTCCTCCCGATTATATGCAAAGACTTACATTTAAATTGACTCATATGTACTACAATTGGTCGGTTAGTATATTTTTGTGATCTATTTTTTTATTTTTATTATACACTAATAACATTTTTCTTATCTAGGGTACAATACGGGTTCCTGCTCCATGTCAATATGCTCATAGGTTAGCATTCCTTTCTGGTCAGACTCTCCTACAAGCTGCCAACACTGCATTGGATGAATCGTTATTCTTTTTATAATTGTTTACTTTAAAAATATGGCATTCAACTTGTTAATTACTTCTTTATAAGAATTAATATTTAATATTTATATATTTTCATTTCATTAATCTTTTAATATTGTTTTACGTTAAAGTTCTATTTTATTTTTTGTTTTAGCTAAGTAAATAGCTATTTTTTCATGTCATTTGGTATTATTAACTTAAACATTTGACCATTTAAATTCCCATAAGGAAATTTTAGTAATTACTGTTGATACTATTTTTAATATTGAATAAAGTATACCTATGATAGATTTTTTCTTTTTAAATTTATATTTTTATCTTCCTATTTGTTTTCTGCTATACATTAAAGCTAGTTTTCAAATGAAGAATAACTGTAATTAATTTTAATCTAATAATAATTACTATATTACACACTTTAAATTTAGATTCACTTTAATTTTATGAATTAGCTTGAAGTATTGATGCAAAAAAGGATATCTTTGAAATACAGATATTATTTATAATACTGTTTATAAAAAGTATAATGCTCACTGCACGGAACAAGTATATCTACTTCATTCTAAGTTATTATTTAAATAAATGGTTACAGTGAACATTAAATAGAATATAACATTTTATAAGAATAGTACAATTTATATATATGTATATAAAAACATAATACATTATTAGCACGTATACTAATCTAGGGAATTATTATTAGTAACTAGTAAGTACCTCCTATTAGGTAATACATCAAATTCATGACCAAGTAACAAGTAAGGTGAAATTATTTTACCTACTCAGGAAATTGTCTTCAACTAGTGTTATTTAAATAAACAAATTATTTTAAATTACAATTTATCAAAACAATTATTTCGAATCTACGGCTGATACGACGTAAAGTAGACACGCTACATCATATACTGTTAATACGATAACAATCCTGCTGTAGAACTTTCCTTTGTGAACTTATAAAATATAAACGATATCATATTGAAATATGGATATACGTATATCTACGATCTACCAATAAAATAAATATGAAATTATTTACAGAAACTGGATTTTGAATATTAATATATCGCACTGCTAGAACAAGACTGCCACAACTCAAAATTCATGAATTTTGAGTTATGACTACTGTTGAATAGAGAAAATAAGCTCTATAAATGCAAGAACGCCACATTCAATATAATTTTATTTAGCCACTATAGAGATGTGTCAGTATTGAATTATTTAAATGTTAGTTAATTTCACGTATATTATAGTTTACTAT
>NW_020271044.1:0-17380 GCF_002803265.2 Melanaphis sacchari | reverse complement strand
TCTTTTTTAATAGACAAAATGGTATCAAGTTGTATTCGCTCTTTTGGTAGATTTTCATCAACATTTGACTCTGAAGGAGTTTCGACAACAGTTAATTTTGCTGAATTATTTTCAATAGTTAAGTCTGGTGGATTTTCAAAAATAGATAATTCTGATGAATTCTCGTCAATAATTGACACTGGTGGAATTGCATTAATATTTTGTCTATTAGATTCTTTTTTAATAGACAAAACGGAATCAAGTTGCATTTGCTCTTTTGGTAGAATATTTATATCTCTTACAGTTAATTGTTGGTTTTGATCTTCATTGTCATTATACTTAGAAATAACTTGATCAGCCTGTGTAGGAGGTAAACATCCTACCAAATTATTTAAATTGATTAAAGAATCAATATAATTTTTATCTGCCATAGACATACTTATACGTATAACTGTCCAATGACCATTCAATTTTTTATCTTCATAAAAATGTCGCGATGTCATATGTTTGACCATATTTTTGTAATTAAGTTGAACATAATAGCAAAAGGAACATAAATATCCAAAAACTATCTTACTCCACATTGGATTTGGATATATTAGATGTGAAATTCCATTAGTTTTATCATAGTCAGTGTGTTCTAAAATATGTTTATCCAATTCATCTTCATTAGAATAAATTTGATCACACATTTTACATTTGAATCTATATTCTCCAGTATGACCAGTTATATGATCATGAAATTTAAAATAATCATGAAAAATAACTTGACAAAAGACACAAGTATAATTAACATTTACAGACCCAAGACAAAATGGTTTTGAATCTTGGGAATTTTGATGTCCAAAATTTTCTTTTATTGACTGATGTATTAATAATTCAGTACAATTCTTGGGCAATCTGGACGGTAATACTTCCTCTCCACGATGTTGGTCTTTATAATGACGAACAATATTTAATCCTTTATCTTTGTAATTACAAAATTTACATTCCAAAATGTTATCAGTAGTTTGAAAATAAGATTTGTCTTTAAATTCATTTTCTGATAAAACTTTAGGCATTACTTCAGTAGATATTTTATTGCTAGACAGATTATTCAATTCAGATTCATCATTCAAAACCACGTTATTAATGAAATTATTCAATTGGTTATTAGACTTCTTTGATTTCTTGTTTTCCTTTTTTTTTTTTTTTAATTTACTCGGTTCTTTATCAGATACTTTTTTTGAAACTGCAGTTTTTACAATTATTGATGGTAAAGTTTTGTTTGCCATTGACTCTTTAACACATTTATTCTTTGTATTTAATTTAAGTGTAGATTTTTTGACTTTTTTTTTTGTGTTTTTTGGTTTTTCTATACCACAAATTAACTTGTTTTGATCATCGTTACAATCCAATTGTTCAATATTAGATGCTTTCTTTTTCTTTGACGGAGCTACACTTGTATTTACATAATCAATTTGTTTATTGGTTCTACATTGACGTATATTTGAAGCATTTAACACAGCATCACAATCAAACATTTCACTAATATCAGCATGAAGTTTATCTAATTCTGACAACCTAGCCTTTTTGAGTTCTGGTTTGTTAACATTAACATTTGGTTCAATAACAGTTGATGTATTAGGATTCTGTACAACTGATTTATTGAAAACAACTTCATCATATGCTTCAGGATTTATTAAAGGATGTAATATAACTACTGGTTGTTCGTTCATCATACTATTCAAGGTATCAGTAAGTAGTTTTCCATTTTTTTTATAATCACTAGAAAATGATGAAAATCCCTTTTCACTTGTTTTAGTTTTAAAGTTAAATTGGTTCTTATTGTTCAATGATTTTTTAGAATTATTCTGTTTGATTTCCATTTTTTGTCTTGCTAATTTAACACTTAATGGGCCTAAAAATGGCTTTTTAGGTTTTATTTTTTGTGCTTTTACAACATTTATTGGTTCATTATTGGTTAGTCTATCATTGCTTGTACTGGTAATATCTGAACTACAGTTTTCTTTTCTTTTAATATTTTTATCAAATTTAGCAATAACAATTTTAAGGTCTTTTAATTCAGGTTTGCATTTATCTTTAAGAATTTCAAAATTTCCATAGCTTTCATTAGATATTTTACGTTTAACAGATTTTAATTTATGTTGTTCAGTTGATGAATAACCAAGAATATTTCCAGAATTAGTATTACCTTCATCTAATTCATTCATATTCTTTTTCTTTTTAGTTATTACTATGTTTTCTGCTTGATTAAAATTATTATCATCTGAAATATCATTTAAACTTTCTTCATTGGAAGATTCTTCACCAAGAATTTTTTTCATTTTTCTTTGTTTCTTTTTTTCTTTTTTCATTTTTCTTTTAATCTTTTTTTGTCTGTCAATATCAAGTTGTTCTTCATTTGATATATTTTTATTTAATTTATCATCATTGCTACCAACAATTGAACTTTCTAACAATTTGTTAAGTTTCTCCAATTTATTTTCATCTTGAAATAAACTTATGACAGTCATAAATTTTGGATTTTTCAAAATGTCAATTAAAACTTTTTCATTAATTTTAGGGTTATCTGCTGTAGAATTAATCTCATTAGATGAAACTATATTTTCTTCTTGACTTTTACACAAGATTTCGTTTGTTGTAGAATTTACAACTTCTGATTGTTCTTTTGAAGTAGATGATATAATATTATGTCCAATTTCAACTGATTCACTAACATCTATCATACTTGGAATTGATAAATTATCATCAAGATTCTTACTACATTCACCAAATTCCAATTTTTTATTATTTTTCGATGAACTTTTTTTTTCAAACATAGGTTTTGAGTTGTTTACTTTGGAAGTTTTTAAAGTTTCTTTATTTTTCAATAGAGAACATCTTGTTCTAGTTCTTGGACCACATGCATCATTATATGAATTTTCAACGGCTTCTTTTACAATTTTTTCAAATTCTTTTTCTTTAGAATATTTTTTTGGTTTCTTTGGCTTATTATGTTTAGTAGGTTCTATTAAATTATCATTTTGTTCAAATTTAGGAAGTTTATCTTTATCATCAACTTTACTTGGAATGTTAACAGTAATTTTTTCAAGGTTAATATCTGGACAACTTTCATCTTTATCCGGTTTATTAATAACTGCTGTTTTCATTTGAAGATTTCTATCTGTATTACTATTTTCAGTTATTTTGATTTCCATGTTTTTATCAGTATGACTATTATTGATTTTTTCAGTTTTTTTGGTGTCCTTTTTAGAATCATTACTTTTTATTATTTCAGTTTTCTGACCATCTACTGTACATTGTTTTAAGGCGTGATAGAAGTGATTTGTTTTTTTAGGTACTTTGACAATTTTCTCAGTATTTAAGATATCTGCATTATTTTTGTTACTCTCAACCACTTTAGTTTTAGAGTCCTTTACTGAACTATTATCTACAAGATCCCCATTATGTTTAATTTTTGGAATCTTAAAACCTTTAATATTAGCTGTTTCATTTACAATTCCAAAAGTATTATAAGAAGAATCAATTATGTTATTTTTTTCAATTTTCTCATGAACTTGGTTCATTTGTTTATTTTTTTCAAAACTTTTATTTTGTTCTTTGCCATATTTGGCTTCTCTATATTCTTTATAATTAGGAAACTGAACTCTATTTGTTACTGGAATATTTTTAAATGACCTAGGATCTCTCTTAGAAATTGTATCATTACTGTGAGACTTGTATGGCACTGGATCACAATATTTTACCATAGGTTCACTATGGGATGGAGTAACATGTATTTGGCTAGAATTACTGAATTGATTAAAATCATTACGATTTTGTCTGTTTTGATTTTGAGACAATGGTCTATTTTTAAACAGAATAGAACCACCAACATTATGTTCTGAAGGAAACGGTAGATTTAGCAGTTGGTTATTCGTATGATTTGGTAGACTTAAACCATTATATCCAGAAATTTCCTGTGCTTTAGTCTCAAATATGGAATTTGAATTGTCTATATTTGAAGCAAAAAGATGTGGAGAATTAGTTGAAAAAGCAGTTTGTACTAATGAAGCATGTGTATTAATTGGACTAATACTGTTTTCAGAACTTAATAAAGATTTATTTCTTATTCTTGGATCACGGGGTACATTTATGTCAGCAACAGATATTTTATTATCATTACTTTTTCCATTTGCTTTGATAACTGGTCTAAGAGACTCAATATGCAATGAAGTACGACTTACTTTTGAATTTACAAGATCAATTAATGTACCTGGTTTTAATGCTGATATAAACTTTTGACTTGTATCATTTGATGAACCAGTCTTATGCAATGTATTTAACTCAGTGTCTGATGGTGGACGATTAATGCTTGTAGATTTACTTGATAAAATATTATCAGGAGTAACTATTTTATGGGGATTTTGTTCAGTGGTCGATATTAAATTTATTGTTGACGTTCCCAAATCCATGAGATCTGATGGTGGTAATGGTGGCGGTTGAACAGGTTCTACACAACTAGCTTTTTTTATACCTTCTATTACCTCTTTTACATAGTTAACATCAATATCGTCCATGTTGATGCCTTTCAACATATCCTTATAAAGAACTGGATTGTTTTTTTGTTTGACGATATCATTAAAAATTTGTGTAGTAAGTTCAGCACGTGGAATAGATGCATCAGACTTATTAAGTTTTTCAATGGAAGCATTGGCTGCAAAACCAATTACTTTATTAAGCCTTAAACGGCTGTCTGAAAACTCAGGTAAATTCTTTTTAGGCGAATTATCATCAAGTAAATTTTTACTACTAGATGATTCGCTAATTATAATATTCTTTGAGCTTTTATCAATAGTATTCTCATTCTTTGATGTTAAATCTTCTAGAGAATCTGGTTGATTATTTACCATCTTATCGTGATTAGTACTTGGTACTGATATATTATTTGAAAGTTCAGACTTACGATTTTGGTTTTGATTACTTTTAATAAAAGAACATTTTACTTCTGAAGATCTGCAAGGAAAATATTTAATTCAAAAATAATAATTAATAAAATCTTATATTTATAATTTAATTTGAAACCGCAATTAGATAAGAAAAATGAATAATACATAAAAAGTGTTCACTATTACTTACACTTTATGTTCATTGTCATTTAACTTGGTTTCTTTCAGCCAACTAGTTTTAAAATCTGGAGGCAAATACTGTGAAAGTTCAGATATATAAGTTAAAATAAAAACATTACAACTAGTGTATGTTGAATATGTCATAATCATCAACTATAATATATTTATTCAAGATATTTGAATTAAACGAACAAATAAAATGTAAAAGGAAAAAATCTGTTCTAAAACATCATTTAAACTTTATTCAAACAACTAATTAATTATATATTACAACAAAAAATGCTTATACTAAATTAAGACTAATGATAAAATACTTACGTAGTTTAACTGACTACTGTATCTATCATATAAATCGTGAAATACTTTTTTACAAATTTTTAATCGATCTGGCGACAACCTAGGAAAAATAATAATGATATAAATATTAATAAAATTAACATGTTAGAAATATTTTAACATAATATAGTTAATACTAAATATAATACTCAATTGACTGTTCTAAATCTTAACTTTAAATTATATTATGATGAATATTACAAAAAAAAAAAAAAAAATACGAAAAGAAAAATACAGAAGAAATAAAGTGTAATAATATGTAATATATTAAGGTGGTTGATAAAAGTATTAATAGATTTATTTCATAAAATAATAAAATATATTTCACCACAATGATTTATTTTCCGTTAATTTATTCTTTACATACCAATATAGTAATTTTTAAGAAACTATTAAATAAAAATTAACAATTCAACCATTATCTGAAATGATTTTGAATATTAAAATAAACAATCTTTTCAATGTGTTAAAAATAAAAAAAAAGAGAATTTGCCAAATATATTTATTATTGACACAATAGGTACATCATTTATGGGAACTAAATAAATAATAATTCAATATAATAACTATGTAAACACAACTCTATTTCAAGTATTTGTTTTTTTTTTTTTTTATTTTACAAAATTAATGCTTAACATTTCAAGACAATTTTAGGCCATAGTACCTACCACCTACCTCATAAACTTGGATTTAAAATAATGTGAAAATAAATGTTTCATATAAATAAGTATTTTAAAGTTGAATTATTACTGAATACTGTTTTAAGAAAATTGCTTAATTTAAATTATTAAAAACGAGTTAATACTGAACTATTCTCTTCAAATATGCTACTAACTTAATAATAATAGAAAAAAAACAGTAAGAAATCTAAGAAGTTAATATTTTTTGAACATTAAAGTTAAAAAAATTTAACTGTTGACTTTTATAAAATAATTATATTAATAAATAAGAATCTACATAATGAAATAAGTACATAAATAACAATTTTTTTTCAGTAGATAAGTGCAAATATAAGATAATGAATGAAAATATTTTTACATAGTGACTTTATTAAAGGGTGCAATTTCAAAATAGTATTTACCATAAATCACAAGATAAATCCAAACCCATTAATAATCTGAAACACCATAATACATTATATCTAGGATATAAAACTTAAATGTTAAATAAGATATAGCCAAAAAATATTAAAACGATGGTTAATTAAGGAAGTACCTAGTTTAATTAATTTTTATTATAATTTTAAGCACAGTAATTTGTAATTATATATTTTTAAAAGTTAACCTTCCACAAATGCATTAATGACCTGATAAACATAAGTTTTTTTTCTTATAATTTACCATATAAATCGTAGATATCTGCATTAAAATGAAAAAGACTCGATAACACAAAATTAAAATTGTACTTAACAAAATATATACCATGAACATCAACATGTATTAATGTAATATCAGCTACACTAAATAACCAAAAATTTTCTATTAAAATCATTTTTACTTTTTTGTATTAAAAATGATTTTATTTTTAAGGCATTCAAAATCTTTCACAAATACCATTTGTCATTAGTTCCTGTATCTAAACTAAACTAAAAAAAGACATAATGTACGATATTTAAATTTAGAACAGACGACCCAAACACAGGTGTGTACACTTATCCAATTTAAAAATTAAAAATAACTAACAAAAATTATAAATGGTTAAGGTAAAACGCTAACCTTTTGGCGTCCACCAGTTGATACAAATACTGCAACTTGGGCACCTGATCGGGTTGAATTTTCAACAGTTCGCTGCTATCGATCACTTTAGTGAGAAACGGCAAGAACGACCAAAGATGCAACAGCAATTTGTCGAAGTAATGTTGATCTTCTGGGGACAAAATATATCAAGCGAGGTTAAAACCAGGCCATCACGGGACAAAGAAAACAACATACCTTCGGGAACGGGATCGTCGTTTTGAGACGGTTGGCCCTCGTCCCGAGGCGATTCTTCGGCGTCTTCCATGACCACGAAAGAAACAGGCTCGGAAGGTAACCAAGTCAGGCGCAGATACTCACGCTACCACGGTTCGACGGCAAATGAACCGATGGATTGCGCGTACGACAAACAAATATGGCGGCTATTCAAGAAGAGGACGATGTGGAGGGGAAGGGGGATGACGAAGTTGCGGATATGTCAAGTAAATCGCCTAATTGACTGATTCGGAATGTTCGGATAGCACGACTATGGTACACCATAGTCGCACATAAACGACCGCGTGAAAATTAATACCACCGACGGCGGAAACAAACACGTGCTAAACCGATCACATGATCGAGACGACGAAAACCCGCGAGCTAACCGAGTTTGGAACAAATCTTTCGGGCGAGGCGAGCTTGTGCGGCTAACACAATACCAACTGGCGCGAACCGCGACGGACTGACACTTGTGCGCACGGCCGAAACACATGCACCGCGCGTCGCGACTTTGCGAGACAGCGGCGTAACGACGGACGAGCAATAAAAAAAAAAAAAATGGACGGTAAGACCGTGTTCACTGTGGACTAAGCATCGTGAATTCGAAAATAATCGTCATTTGTGGTCAGCGTCTCGGTCGTAGCACGTAGATAGACCGCGGAGTTGCAAACGAGACTGCGGTCTGCGATTGACCTACCGTCGGTGAGCGGGGTTCGGTGCGGTGCCTGTAGCCTATCGCCGCCGCCGTCGTCGGGACGCAATAGCGCTACGGTTACGATGTAGTTTTAGTTTTGGGAGGGTAGTGACGATGGTGGGGGTGTAGATGGCCGGTAGGTTAACACTAAAACTAAACCGCGTTCGTCAGCACAGCAGTCTTTAGAATTCGTTCGAAGCGTTCTGTTGTTACTGTTGTTACTCGTTTGTCGTGCAATTTTCAATCGCTGTCACGACTGCGTTCATATTTTAATAAAATATGGTTCACTCAGCACTCTTCAATCAATGAGTTATGACTGTCGTCTGATCGCGTTAGGCGCCTTAATCGTTGCACCGTTTTCCGCGTATCTTATTTACAGTGCTGTCCGCGACGCGATAACGAAAACAGTTCATAGTTCATACTTCATACCAGAAAATCGACGACGGCGCACGGGTGATCCGAGATACAACAGCTGTAGTTGACATCACGCAACCTCACGGCTTCCAGTTTGCGATAACACTGACAATATTGTTATTGTCAATCAACTATTTTGTGTTTTATATTTTTACTCATATTGTGCCATGAATAAATAAACGTTACCAAAATATTATTGTACACGACATTTTAAATACTATATTATTATTATTATGTGTTTGTTATTTTTTGTTCCCTCATTTTGTTTGCAAACGACGGACGTAGTCCCAGTATCGTTAATTTATATTATCGAAAAATATTGATTACGACGATATAGGTCGAGTTGCAGGGCGTTGTGCGATTGTAATTTTATTCGTCTCGCAAATCGGCAGTCACTACGATTGAAAAATTACTATAGCTCGCGTACGTGCAAACGGCAGTTCGGCGAATACATAGTCAAAAACATTTTCCATCAGAGGCTAACCGTTTTTCCTTTCTTATATCACTGACGAACAACTTGAATTTTTGTTCAAAGGCGTGTCGACATTACCGTGTTACTGTGGTAGTTAATCTGCCACAGCCTACGTCAGTTATTCACCGTGAACACAATCTAATCGTCGATCGCCGAATTCCAACATGATACCGTCATCTTTATTCTTTACAACTACTGAAGTGCTGACCAGTGATACAATATTTTGTGCAATTCATGAACATTTTTTTCGTAAATTTTTAAACGACCATAATTCTCGCTTCAAAGTGAAATCATCTATAACACAATTTAATATATCCCGGATAATAATCTTACCTTTAGATTACCTAATAAATTAATTCCCTTAAAGTATACAAACTACAGAGGAAAGTGAATTGTAGTAAACGTAAAATTGGCCATTTACTTTATAAGACTGATTACGTGCGTGTGTGATGCCTTTTTAAATATAGATATGGAGTTATTTAACATCGTCATACTAATTGTAATGAGTTAATGAAAGATGGAAATTATTATTAATCAGAGCTCAAATTTTAACTAAATCACACAATTATGGGTAAATTTATTTAAGTCAATTGAAAACCTAGCCCTAAATGTTAAATGCGTTTATTATTAGTTAAAACATTAAGTAATTGTTATTAAAATTTAATTTTGGTAGCCTTTAGAAAAACGATATAACGTTTTTGAAAATGAGAATAAGATTTTTAGTTTATTATATATTTTGAAATATTCTAGTCTCAAATAGATATTAAAACAAATATGGAATGCAGATACACTGATTACTGACAATTAATCAATTTGACATGCATTAACTGATAAATATGTTTCACCCGAGTGTCATTATTATCACTTTTCCTGCCTTCGACTCAATGAAACGTGGCAAGTTTTTATTTTATACTCGTTATATACTATGGACTATGGTTACTCGTATAGTTGTATCTCGTTTTATGATACAAATAATAATATAAAGATATTGGTATTTAGAAGTTAAATATTAATGTGAATCAATATTATAAAAGTTATATCGTATATGCATAGGTGTACACAAACTTTTTAACTCATCATAAATCAAAAATGTTTTTTAAATTAAATTTTACACAATTACAAAATTCACAAAACATTAGTTAATAAGTAAAAATATAATTTTAATTTTGAAATTTATTATCAATTTATATGAATTTAATTTACCTAATATTTTATTATAGTTTTAATCTTCAGTCAAAAGGATATAAATTCTTAAATTCATCAATTTGTAAATCAATAAGCCCAACTGTCAATATTTCTTAACTGATTTATGTTTATTATACTGTTTATAAACTATACGTCAATACCTAGCTTAAGTGTAAAAAACAAAAGATTAGCTAGCTCCGCAGACCGCTATAGCATACCTGGCATTGCTCCTGCGCACGCCAATGATCGTAAAGACATTTTTTGATCTTTCTTATGAATATGGGGCTATTTTTAATTCTTATTAATTGTTGTTATTTTGGTTCATTTCCCTAGGTATTATATGATTTAAAAGTATTTTTGGTCTTGTCAAATGTCAATATTGTCAAAAGCGTTAAATAAAACTAATATAACCGTGTCGATAGCAATAACTTATTATTTAGACTATGAATGTAATGTATTTGCATATTACTGCATATTTAGCTGGTTATAGGCTTAGAGCATTATAATACTGATTTTCATTTTATTTCCGTATTATGCTTTTTTTTGGTCTAAAAAAAAAGATATTAGTATATCATTATGTACATTTTTTTGATAAAATTCAATATATAAATACGTAAAATGTAAATGAAACGCATATTTCTGTATGTCACCAGTTCTATGACTTAAATTGTATGTATATTTAATAATTTTTAAATTGTTTATGACATTTCAAAAATATTAACTGGTAACATTACATATTTCAAGTTTGCTCCGCAATAACATTGGTAGAAGTAAAACGCTCATTTTCTCTGTAGGTACATAGGTAAATATCTTAGCACTAAACTGAGGTCTTTCAAGTTCGAAAATTTTAAGAAATCATTAATTGCACAATGCAATAATAACTTATAAGGTAAAAATTTTAATTTAAAATGTAGCAATGGAATCTTTTCTTAGTATATTTTTTTATTTTTGTGAGTGTTACTAACGATGAAGATCAAACCTAGCTTAAGATTCAAAAATTACAATTGTAATATTAAAACTAAAATTTCAACAACTATATTATTAAAAAAAAAAAAAAATGAAAACCATTTTATTATTATTATTAGCTACTCTAGTATAATCTTAGATAGCTCAGCTGCTCAACAATCAAATAATAATCAAAACATTTAAATATTAAATATTATTTTTGCATATTTTGACATTTTTTTTAGTACATATTTGCATGTTTATTTAATAGTTTTTTATTTCATTAAATTTACAACCTTGCATAGTATTAAACTATCTTTTAAAAATGACATCATTTATTTAAGTTTAGTCAACGCAAGTATATTATTATTAAAAGATTTTTTACAACGGAATCACATTTGACATAAAATCGGAAGACACCATAATATTACAGCTTATATTGACTCCATAAACAGTAGACACAAATAATCGAATATTTTTGGAAGGATTTGAAGTCTTTAACACATAATTTATTTAATATCCTAAGCATGGATAAAATCGGACTGGCCATTACTAAAGAACGGCAAAAGTGAAGAGTCCATCATGTCTATATGACTTTATGGGGCTCATCATTTTAAACAGAAAAAATCATAATTATTGTCATAAAATGTAAGTAAATGGATAGCAATTCTGCTGACTGTTGTATATTAAAACGTGTTGAGTGGGTCACTGTTATTGGTGACTTATTAAGCATTAATTTATAAATTAAAATATTTGTACAATGAATTAAAAATACTTGTACATAAATAAATATTCTATAAAAATATTTAATGAAATATGAAGATTGCGTATTTTAAATATACATATGAGAGTTAACTATGTGCAAACAGTTCACTCTCAGATGGCAATTTGACGAAAAGAAAAGCTATACCCATTTATAAATCCAGGGGCAGATTGGCCTATTTAAAAATTTAGAATATCCCGATAGGTCGGTTCTTTTTTAGTGTTTTATTATTAATTATTATAAAACAAATATGTCTGTAATTTATTATCCTTTGAATTTATTTTATTATATATGGTTTGATAAAACTGATAGAACTCTATAGTCAATGACTATAATGTAGTCATACACTCACACTCCGCAATACTATAGTATAACAATAATTAGTTGACATTTTTAATAAATGATATTTTTTCTGATGTGTTTTTAAGCGGAGCGACAAATGTAGTGATTTAATAATACATTTGTTTTTTTGTTGTTATTACTACGAATAAACTAGATACCTACTTGAAATTTTTATCAAAACTAGTTTAATTTTCTGATTATTTTGACTTTTTAAACTGGACATTTGAAATTTTCATTTTTTTTTTCTATTTTTTATTTAAATGACTAAAAAAATATTCATTGATTCAAAATTCCTGAATATCTAAAACTAGATTCTACATAAATTGTTGTTACATGAATGTATGAAAACATAACACAATTTTTTTTTCTTATGTACATATGTCATATAATTTTCAAATTATTATAAAATTATATATTTAAATGATGAATGTTAATATTTTATTATAATTTAAAAACATTATTTGTGGGTACCTACTAGAAACTTCTACATGTATTTTATTTTATACAATGACATTTTTTAAAACATTTAGATTAATTTTAACTTATTCACACCGTTTTGCGGTAATATAATAGGTAGTATTGACTCAAAAGTTAATATTAATAACATAATAAATGCAATATTTTCTGCAAAAATTAAAACAACCTATTTACCTATTGCAAATATTCTAATAGTGTAATAGATTAGATGCTTTAATAATTATATAAAAAAAATTTTGAAATATCTTTAGTGATATTAAGTTGACAGACCGCTCAGAATCGTATTCCGAGTACAATAATAAGCAGGGCTGTGAATTTAATGCACCAAAAAACTATTAAATATGCATGCAAATATGCACTAAAAAATGTCAAAATATGCATGAAAATATGCACTAAAAATATCAAAATATGCACTAAAAATATCAAAATATGCACTAAAAATATCAAAACATGCATAAAAATATGCTATTAAAATTTCGTAAAATATGTACTAATTTTTCAAAAATATACAAAAAAAAAAAAACAAAAATTATTGTTTTAAATACTAAATATAATTGTTAAAAATTTATGGGTATTACATGTTTATATAAATTTAAATTAATTGCGATCTTGATCATCGTCATTTACGGCATCTATAAAAAAAAAATAAATATAAATATAAATATAAATTTAATATTTATTATTTTACCTCTAAAGTAATTATTGCATTGTACGATTAATGATTTTTTGAGATTTTCAAACTTGAAAGACCTCCTGTTTGGTGCCAATATATTCTTATATAAAGAAAACGATCGTTCTACATCTGCAGATGTTATTGGTGCAAACTTAAAATACGCCATGTCGCTACTGGTTAAATCTTCTGGTATATCCAAATCACCTACATTCTCTTCTTCGCCAGTTAATATTTTTGAAATATTACAAACAATTTGAAATCCTTTGTTTTTGTTGAGAACTGTTTGTAATTTTTTATTAATATCAATTCCAGCGGTACCTGTTAATTGACTAAACTTTGATGAAATATCTTGTATGATTGCAATACCTTCAGATAAGGGTATACCTTGTTTTTGTAGACGCGTTATAGCTATGGGAAGACATGCAAAATTCGAATGTATAAAAGTCAAGTTTCCTTTCATTTGAGGAATTTTAAAATATTTTTGAGCATTTTTTATGGAAAGCGCATCTTTCTCATCAAAACTTTCAATTATGTTTTTTACAGTTTGAAAGTTTTCACTATAATATAATACGGCAGAAATCCATGTACCCCAACGTGTCAGAATAGGTTCAGGAGGTAGTGATATATTTGGTGCATCAGTATGAAATTTTTGAACACGATAAGGCGCCTTTTTGAATACTCGTTTAACATTTGCTACCAGTTTATCAACTTTTGGAAATTGAATACGTATTTGTTCAGCGACTCTATGTAATCCATGGGAAGTACAAGTTACGTGAACCATTTTTGGATACAACACTTTTAATGTATCACCAGCCTTCACCATATAAGGCGCAGCATCACTTAAAAACAGCAATACATCGTTTCGTCTTATTCCGTCAGGCCATAATAAATAAAGTGAATTTTCAAATAGGGAACATATTGTACTATGATTTGTTTTCTGTAATTGTTCGAGGTTAAATAAAAAAATTTCACCTGGACGATCGAGAAGTAATGTACCGATAATAACTGAAGCAATAAAGCGGCCCTCGGCATCTGTTGTCTCATCTATTGAGACCCAAATTTTCTTTCCCGCTACTTTTTGTCTTATTTCGTTTAAAACTTCCTGGTAACAATGGTCAACATTAACTTTGCGTAATGTTGTTTGATCTGGAATATTTTGTCCCGTATATTTTATCAAAAATTCTTTGAAATATGTATTACTTAATTTATTTAACGGGATGTTAGCACTAAGCATAGCTTTACATAAATCATTATTAAATGACGATTTAGATGACGAATCTTTTGAGATAAGTTGCTGAGTTTTTTTTTTGTTTTCTGTACGATTAACTCCTCTTTGGTGTTTTTCAGTGGCTATATGTTGTGTTACAGAAAAACGTTTATCACTCGCAATTTTAATATTGCATATTGTACAAAATAAAATTTTACTATCTGTTGTAAATATATTTCCAAATTCAGAAACGTAGTTTCTTAGACGGGTTGCAACCGATATTTTTTCTTTTGGCATTTTAAAATATACAGTACAACCAGAAATATAAATAAGGAGCTAGTAGGTACTGATTAGGCGCAATAAAATAATAAAATAAACAAAACAAAACTATAACACTCGAATTACGAACACACGCACATCACGGATCGGCGATCGCATCGAACTAATAGAAATAGATATTATTTTTACAATTGTTGTCCATCAGGCATCAAGTGCAAGTTAATATAGATAAATATTATTTTCCATTTATTTATATTTATAGACCACAACAATACAATAATAATACTGGTCTTGGACAATATTCGCAAAATAAGAAAACAACTATTTATACCCGAATTTACGTGTAGTCAACCCAACTAAAAATAGAATAAAATGTTCAAAAATAATAAAGTGTCTATAAAAAATAGTTAGATTATAAATACATTTTATATTTTAGACCAAATTGACCGAAAAAGTATAAATATTAAGAAAAAAGCATTAATACGAAAAAAGTATAAAAACATGCATTTATATGCCCTAACTAGTTAAATATGCAAAAATATGCACTATAAGATTTCGTATTTTAATTATAAGTAACACAATTCAAATTTTGGCCGAATCCATTTTCTTTTATGATGTAGCAAAAAAAACATGCAAATGCATTAAATTCACAGCCCTGATAATAAGTATATTATTGAATTTTCAGTGACACTTAATGTAAAGTAAAGTGATACCCAATTGTTTATTTGAGTAGACAATTTATAAATCTAAATTTGAGTAATATATAGAATATAAATATGTAATGGTAGTTATAAGGTACATGCATACACGAAGAAATATATAATGATAATACACTTAAAAGGAACAAATTTTAGAATCTAATTCAAACTATTTGGTTGTTGTTAAATAATATCAAAATTAATAATCAATGTACCTAGTTATTAAATTAAACGTAAATGATTAATGTTCGGAAAATGTATGATAGTTTTGTATAAAGTACCTACGTAATAGGTATATCGGTAAATGGTTTTAAATAAAATGCACAAATGGTGATGGTCAATATAATTATTGTTCTTTATTACGTAGCCACGTAGATTATATAAAAATATATTTTATATTATAATCCTTAAATGTTTACGCATAAACGTATGACGTACCTACTCTTCATTTTCACTTACATTGGTTGTGCAAATAAACTTACAAATTGTTACAATACAAATACACACACACAGATTAATTAGATTATTATCGGTATCTTTATTCTGTATTACACTAAATACTGTTTTTTTTCAAATATTTGTTCAATACTATTGTGCAAACAATTGACGATAAGTGCACTGTACATTATTATTACGGTCTGTAAAATTTTACACAGGTATAATTCATATTCTACATAACATATAGATATAATAAATTTTACACTAGTCTACTAATACTACTGCATTGTTCAATTTTATACGATTATAATTTAAATATATACATACCCGTAAAGGTGGATCTTGTAGAGTATTCCTATGTGTTATTGTAAGTTCCTATGCCAATTTTAATACACATAATAAATATATATTACCGTGATTATTATTTAGAATTCATCAAATCGTAGTTATTTGTACATGATATAATATATACAATATGAAAATGCAATAAATTTATGTCGCAATAATTAATTCACTTCCGTCGACGTTGAATGAAACACATTGTAATTTGTTAGTATACACAAAAACTAAAAACAATTATACATTTTAATAACATTCGTAATATTTATTATTTTAATTTTTAAATAAGATAGTAGATTTTCAAAAAAACGGAAGAATAAGATATTGTCTCTGAAAATTAAGTATTTATAGAAGAGATCGCCTGATGAAAGGTCTAAGAGCATTCACGCACCTGGTCAACTTCACTGATATTGATAATCGTAAATCGTAAACATAACTTATTGGATTTTGATAAGGTAGCCATCAAATTATTTATTTCAAATTCTTGATTTCATACAATAGTCAATAAGTCATTTTTTTTTTTTTTTATTATTGAATAAAAATTTTCGATTTTATAGAGGAAAATTGTATTCAGATTATAATATTGGACTCCGAATAATTTAAATAACGCCCACAAAATAAATTTCAAAACATTTAAGTCTACAAAAACAACAAACCCAACATGAGATAGCAACACAATATTATACATTTATAACAATACGATATACTCATTACATACAATTTGATGTATTACGGCGGGTGCGGCAATAGTATAAAATAAAAATCGTCACCGCACGGTGCGTTATCTATTTGACTATCCTACCAAGGTCTAAGATACGGACACAAGCCACCGTCACGGTCGTCGTACCAAATGTCTAATCAAACGATATAAAAAATACAACACACTATATTATGCATCCCCTTATATTATGTTAAATGATAACTGTCTATACAAAAGTTATTTGATAAATAATACGTGTATAGAAGTGTAATGAGAGAAAAAATAAAATGAATAATAACGCTACGATAGTTCTGTAAAGGCACATACATTTTTTTGAATTGTATTATATATTTATATATATATATATATATAATAA
>NW_020271043.1:0-30471 GCF_002803265.2 Melanaphis sacchari | reverse complement strand
AATCTACGAATATATATAAGAAATTGGACAAAAAAACCAGTGAAAAAATACACCAATGCAATTGCTTGTTGGAATGCTACAGATATGCAACTTTATAGATCTGTATCAAAACAAGGATTTCAACAACTTATATCTGTCATATGTCCTGGATATACTATTCCAAGGCGCCAAGCTTTTGCTGATAACAAAATTCCTGCTTTATACTTTGAGGTAAAACGTAGAATAAAACATGATCTCAACTCTGCACGATTTCTGTCGCTAACCTTACATTTTTAGAGTTCCAATGCCCAACAGCCTTACATTGGCATAACAGCTCATACAATATACTATCAATAGTGATCGAGTTCTTTAATCATACTTTATGGCTTGCAAAATTCTTGATGTAGACCACACTGCCACTAATTTAAAAGATATTATTGAATCTACACTTAAAGATTGGAATATTCCTATATCAAAACTACAGATAATGATATTAATGTAATCAAAGCTGTTCAGTTAACGGACTTAAATCATATTAGGTAGTTGTTTTGGTCATACATTAAATAATGGAGTTATATCATCTATGAATTTAAATCTAATCAAAACAATTATTACTAATATTTCTAAACTAAGATATACATTTCAATATAGTTCAAACTTACGTAGATTGCTTCAAGATGCACATAGTAAACTCGACCTTCCACAAAAAGTTATGCCAGCATCATGTGTTACCAGATGGTGGATTAATCTACCTGCTATTCAGTTTGTAAGAGATAATTATGATGCTCTTTATGATGTTTTATTTAAGTTGAAATCAAGAAAAAATAAAATATCTTCCAAACTGCTACGAACAAAAACTTAATTTTGTGATGTGCAAAATTTTTGAACCTCTAAAAAATACTTGGTGAACATATAGGTGCAGAAAAGATTGTTACAGCTTCTTTAATCTGGCCAGTTTATACAAAACTTGAAAAACTTTGCTTCACACAAATTCATCAAATTTTACTTGTGCTTTAACACAAGAAGAATCAACTAGAGCGAATAATAGTGAAAATTTTGGGAACAGCGAACAATTATTTCCAATCCTAAATCAATGTACACTTATGGATAATGATATAAATTCATATTTTAACACTAATGAAGTTTGTGGAAATATTAGTGATGATGATGTTAATATAGGTATAGGTAATGTGAATACAATTGCTAATGTATTATATTATATTGAAAATAATTTCAAAGACGATATAAAAAGATCATTTTATAAATGTTACATCAAAAAAAAGAAGAAAGTAGAATGTTTTTACAAAAAATATGCTTTTTGGATCGGAGGTATAAATCAGCATATATTGATTCAAAAATATAGATTTAGTGAAAAATTCAATTCAACTTGAAATGAATGAAATAGGCAACCAAGATAAAAGTAAAGAACTTAAGGTCCAAAAAAAATGATGGTATGTATAGTATACTGCGTGCCACGAGAGAGTGCGACCGCCACGCGCATCTAAATGATTTAGCTCCGACTGCCCGAGGCCAAATTTCTCCCACCATGTGGCGACCGCTCTTTGTATACAGCGGTTCAAGTAACACACAATAAATATTACTGCGACTAACGTCAGTATAGGAGTTTTTATTATGAAATAATTTATAAGTATAATTTATCTTGATTCTAAATTTTTTATTATTAAAACTAGCATAAATAAAATATAATTTGTCACATGCAATATAAACTAATAAAAATAACAAAATTATATAATTAAAATATTTAAATGTTTTCGTCGTCGGAATCTGAAGTTGTGTCGCCTGTAATTGTAAGTAAATGCCCACTTGTTTCTGTTGTTTCTGGTTCCGCGTCCAAAACATCATCAGACAGAAAATCAATTTTCCAGAATTTGTCCTCTTCCTTTATAACGTGGCTAATAAAATTCATCCACATTTCACTTGTTACGTTATCCACTGTTTTTTTTAATAACTCTTGTACATCTTGTAATTTAAATGTGGTATTGTTCATACGAACATAGTTTTTTATCCAAGACCACGCGAGTTCAATTGGGTTTAACTCGCAGTGGTAGGGAGGCAACCGTAAAACTATTTTGTCGTGTTCTTTTGCTACTTCGTCTATTATATACTCTTCATGCAATGGTTTATATTTTTTTAGCGAGTTCTAAGAGTTGAAATTTTACTATTGTCTGTGTTGTTATCACTTCACCTTCTTTTTCAAGCCAATTTATAATTTTTTGTTTTGTCCCAACCATAGTTGGAAATGGATTTTTTTTTACTGAATGTTATGAGGCATTATCCATTACTATTACGGCGTTGTTCTTAAGAGATGGTAGAATTTTGATAAACCAGTCGTAAAACGTGTCCCCGTTCATCTCATCATGATAATCCAGTGTATTTTTCTTTGATTCAAAAGATAATAGACCTTTAGGAACGAAACCGTCAGACGACCCGATATGTAATACAATTAGTTGTTTGACCTTACCTGACGGCTCCTTTTGTCCAGTAGTGGGTCCTCGAAGAAATGGGTCTCTGGCGAACTGACAGTTGTGTCTATCCATGACTTTGTGTTCGTTTCACCAGCATTGACCCACGTTTCATCAAGATAGTAAATTGGTCCACCACTTAGCCTAAAATGTTTTATGGACTCCAAATATTTCCGACGCCAACACACGATGTCATTTCGTTCAATAAGTGTACTTTTTCGATTTTTTTTTTTTACGTATTCAAAATTTAGATGTTTTAAAATTCTTCGTAAAGACGTCTTTGAAAAATCTGGTAAATTGTCATCTTCGTTTACGGAAACTAAAATTTTGTTCAAAGTAGGTTCTTCACAATTAAACCAAAAATTATGTACCTTTTATCTAATGGCGTTTTGGTCAAAATCGTTTACTTTGTTGATCACTGTTTTTTGTCCAACACCACTCATCTTTGATAGAGTCTTGACGATTTCTTTATATTTTAGTTTTTTATCCTCTTCTGCGGTTTGTTGCTCAAACATTAGATTTTTGTAAAAATTTATAATAATTTCCTTTTGTCGTACACCAACAAACTTAAAAAATAAAAAATATAAAAAATTAGTAATATAATAGAAATTTAGGATAGAATATTTTTTTTTAATATGTTTTTTTTTTATAGAACGTTTTGAATCATATATAATGAATGGATTATGTATTTTATACTAAAAAAATCTTGTAAAATATTATTTAATATAAATATTTACCCTTCCAGGACGATTCCTTTTGACTGGTGAAGTATCAGCCATCATAAAGAATTTAATGACACTTAATATAAAATAGTATCGATTTAAAAAAAATCAAAAAAAAAAATCGCAATTTAAAAACTGTATAGGTACACATTGAACAGCACTCAAGAACAAACATGTAATGATAAATGATAAAAAAAAAAGACACCTGTAGTCACTCTATATTTGACGACAAATGTCGTTCGATATTCGTACGACGTCCAGTTATGAACAATGTAACCGACGAAGCCTTAAACCAAATTGAATTGGAAAAATATGTATCTTTGCCATTTATTTCTCTTGAAGCCGATCCTCTTCAGTGGTGAAAACTATATCATTCACAATTGCCTACGGTATCATTACTAGCAATGAAATACTTATGTATTCCTGGTACAGTGTGCCTAATGAAAGATTATTCAGCTCTGCAGGGAATATTATTACAGATAATCGGACATTACTATCTCCAGAACATGCTGAAGAACTCATTAGTTTATCAATGAACTCAAAATTTATTTCCAAGTATTATCAATTACATTTTTATTTTATTTTATGTTAACGTTATAAACAGTGGCGTAACTATAAATGTTGGTCCCCGGGGCAGTATCAAGTATTGGCTTATATTATGCTACCAAAATTAAAAAAAAAAAAAACAATATTTATTATTTTATTATATTTTATTAATATTAGGTAGATATATGTATAAGAGTACAAAACTACAAAGTGTCTATTAAAAGTTTTTTTTTTCTAGCTTTCAGTTCAGAAAATGTTTTTATTAGTTCTTTTATGTCCATTTTCTCTGCTTCTTTAGCTTCTATGGCTAAGATTGCTAAATCGCTAAGGCGTTCCTGTTCTTGGGTACTTCTTAAATAATTTTTTATTAATTTTAACTTTGAAAATGATCGTTCGGCATTGGCTGATGTTACTGGTAATGTTAAAAATAATATTAAAGCGGTTGCTACTTCTGGAACACTTGAATTTAGTAATGGTTGTTTTATTAAAAACTCTAAAAATTCTTTTATTGAGTTTAACATGGCTAATTCTTCTTTTATAGTAGTCATTGAAACTAGCATAACTAATTGCTGGGGAAATTCAGCTGATAAATCGTTACTATATTTTAATTGAATTTTTTGTGAATATTCTATTATATCTTTTTCTGGAAGAGAAATTAATACACTAGGGCTCATAAAATTAAATAAATTACACATTTCATTCATTCCTACAAAACGGTTATGAAGTTGGCAACAAACGACATCCAAAACTTTATAAAACACGTTAATTTTGAATGCATGTTCATTATTTTCAAACCTAAAGTCTTGAGCGAGTTCATAAAAATGTTTTTTTATCATTTTTTTCCTTTTATTAGAAAATTCTGGGTTGACTTTCCATTTACTAGCAATATTTAGAGCATTAGCTTTTGCGCTTTCATATCCATTTCTGAATTTTTCTAAATTTGTTTTAGCATTTTTTAAATTGTCTGTAGCTTTTAAAAGGTCCACGTTTTTTTGACTGAAGGAGTTTTGATACCAAATTAAGTTGAGACAGTATTTCTGTTAAAATTATACATATAAAAATAAATTCAAAGGTACTCATAATTTTAATTATACGAATCGCTTCATTTCGTTCATCTAGCTTATGAGTATTCAAATTTATTTCATTTAATGCTTTCATTATATCAATATATCTCAATTTAATAGCCAACAGTGACATATATCGACCTGCCCAACGAGTAGGGTTTAATTTTTTTAGAGTGATGGTAGATTCCCCAGTAAATTTTGATAGTAAATCCCATCTGTTAATGCTACTTCCAAAAAAATGTGTAAATATCTTCTAAAGTAGTAAAAAACGATGCAACTTCAATTGAGCATTTTGCCGCGTCATTAATTGCCAAATTTAAATTGTGTGATGCACAATGAACGTACAGTGCATTAGGCTGTACTTGTCTGATAAGGGCTTGAACTCCACCATATGCGCCACTCATTACTCTTGCCCCATCATACCCTTGTCCACGACACTGTAATAGATCCATATTATTATTATGTAATAGCTGCTTAATTTTTGTTGATAAACCAACAGCGGAATGATCGTCCACTTCCGAAAATCCAAGGAATACTTCTTCAATTTCCATAGATACAGGTTCTGATTTTTCATTTTTTTATAATGTTCACATACCTATAAACTTCACTTAGTTGGTCTTTTTTTTGAAATATCTTGAGTAGTGTCTATAATAATGGAGTAAAATGGCGCAGTTTTAATTTTTGAAATCAATACTCTCCTAAGTTCATTTGCCAAACAGTGTATTATCTCATTCTGTATTTGAGGGCTTAAATACTTGATACTTCCTTTAGGCATGCTCATTATGTGTTTTAATACATCATCATACTTTGCTAAAAGTTTAACTTGAAATAAAAAATTTCCATTATATGTGTCAGTTATTGATTCACGATGTCCTCGAAATGCTAAAGAATTTTTAGATAAAGCTAGAGTTATACTAAATAGTCTTTCTAGAACTTGGGCCCAAAAACTTAAATTATATCTATATTGTTCTTCAATTTTAGTATTCAAAGATCTATTTTGTTTCCATTGGTCATATACAAAACAAGATGTTAAGTGTGACTTTGAGTTTTCGTGTTGTGAAATTTTTTGTGATAAATGTTTCCAGTCTCTTATACCATGGTTATGCCACTGATCTTGACTTATATTTGAAAAAAGCCAACATGGTTCACAATAAACTGCGTCCAATTTTAATGAATAACATAACCAAGCTCGTTCAACAAAACCCTGCTTAATTTTTTCTTTGGTAATAAATTTTAGAAAATTTTCTATTATTTTGAAGTGGATCCCGAGGAAACGGATCAGTTGGTCTACATGATGGAGAAAATATTATCATGGTTTTCAAATGGTCTGTTAAAGTTTTTTCCTTGAAAACTACCTATATCTGTATTCTCTAAAATGAGTGTTTGCGGTTTTGGTAAATCTACTTCAAAGCTTTCTGGTTCATTCACAATATTTACATTTTCAGTATTTATCAAATTGACATTAGTATTAAAAATTATTGGTTCATTATTATTCGTTGATGGATTTTTATTGACACTTTCTATAGGATGGTCATCTAAATTTGTAACGTTGTCCCTTAAATTATTTGAAATATCTGGTCCAATTTTCTCAACAATTTCCTTATTAGCACCTTTTAAAAAGCTAGTAATTTTAGGAAGTTTTGCTTTAGATTCTTCAATTTTTTTTTGTTTACGTTTTTTGGCTGCTCCACTAGTACTGCTTAACATTTTGATTTTATCTTCCATGATTAGGTACAACTTAAATAAAAAAAAGCTAACTTTTATATTTTATAAATTATTAAAAAACTAAATTTCGAATAAAATATCCCAGATAACAAAACTGTAATGATACGAGTATTATTACTATAATATTATAAATTCATTATAAAAATAACATTTTTAAATCAATATTTTTACTTAATTTATATTATATTCAAAATATCACTATAACATTTAAGTTATATTTTATTTGTCTTGCGAGAACAGCCAAACCGAACGCACGCGTTTTTCTTTTGTCTTCTCACATGTTCAAAGTTAATCACCTCAATTCTTTCAGAATTAGTCGAGCTTACTACCAATTAATTCAGTTTTTTTTATTCATACACCAAACCACAGCGTTCCTGTGGTTTTATAAATCCTCTTCGAGAAAAAATCAAAAAAGTAAATATTATAATTACTACACATAGTGTATGATATACCCTATTATATCGCTTCTCCGAGGCATCGCCGCCCGCGGTGACCTTTGGACTCCGATTAGATATTTATAATAGCATCATGCCGACCGGCTCGCAATCAAATAACGATAAAATCGTACCTCCAATTAAGATAGTCAATAATCGCATTGTAAATAAAAATACAAAACCAACACAATCAAATAACCGTTCAATAAGTAATTCAAGTGATACCGTTTTCAATGATAATGACATAAACGAACAAAGCTTTACTTCTGTTAAATCGAATAAACGAAATCTGTCTACATCTACCACTAGCCCAACCGAACACAAAAAAAACAAAACCCTTATTTGTATCATCAAACAGATATGCCGCACTTGAGATTCAAGAACCAAATACCAGTAAAACAACACATCCAAACGATGTATTTATATCGGATAATAATACTGATCACGAGTTCGCTCAAAAAAATCGAGAACCTCTTCCTCCACCCATCTTTGTCAGAGGCGTCGAAAACTTCACAAACGTAAAAGACGAAATCTTAAAACTAGTTTCTCCCGACAAATTTTTGTTCAAATCTTCATCAACAAACTTAAAAATCCAAGTCGAAAAGCCAACTGCCTATCGTAAAGTTATTGAGTTCCTCAAAAACAACAAAGCCGAGTATCACACATACCAAGCTAAAGAAGACAAAGCTTTTAGAATTGTAATCCGTAACCTCCACTCAACAACTTCAACCACCGACATCACAGAAGCACTTAACGAAATCGGATTCTCTGTCAGACAAGTATCTAACGTCATCCATAAGCAAACCAAAACACCAATGCCTATATTTTTCGTAGACTTAGAACCCTCCCCTCTAAACACGGATATCTTCAAAATTAACCGATTACTTTACACCAAAATAAAAATCGAAGAACCACACAAACATCGTGAAATAATCCAATGTCAAAATTGTCAAGAATATGGGCACACAAAAAAATACTATGCCTATTCATCCAGATACGTCCGATGTGGAGACGATCACCCCTCAAATAGTTGCACGAAACCACGAGACACTCCCGCCAAATGTGCCCTCTGCAATGGCAACCACCCGGCCAATTACAGAGAATGCCGGATCCACAAACAACTCCAACAACTTCGTCAACCCTATTAGCCAAATCAAAACCGTAAATATGTAAATAATACTAATAATATAAATAACAAAAATATTGTAAATAGCTTAAGTGACCCAAATAATGTACAAATTAAGTCTACCCAGCAGGTGACCTCTGAAAATAATCATTCTTTTACACCCCCCTCATATGCTAATGCAACCTCTAATTCAAACTCCCCCCCATCAACTCAAACTGAGTATTCACTTCTTACTAATTTCCTAAATGATTTCAAATCACTATTAAATCCATTAATGTCATTATTAACAACTGTCCTCGATCAACTTATCTCCAATGCAAAATAACTCATATACATCACAATCCTTAGTCATACTCCTTTGGAACTCAAACGGTCTTCAAAAACACAAAAATGAACTAGTCGCAACACTACACGAAAAACGGATAGACATTGCTCTAATAGCTGAAACTCATTTTACCACCCGAACAAAATTCTCAATCCCAGGTTACCACATCATCTCCACTCCACACCCCGACGACACTGCCCACGCTGGAGCTGCAATCATCATTAAATCCTCACTTCAGTTCCAACATGAACCCCCAATACAAGAAGAATTCATTCAAGCTGCTATAATAAAATTAATAATTAAACACATCCCAATCACAATAGCTTCTGTTTACTGCCCCCCCGAAGCACAAAATCAACCCAACCCAATACGAACAATTTTTTGCCACCCTCGGCCAAACTTTATAGTTGGAGGAGATATAAACGCAAAAAACAAAGTATGGGGCTGTAGATCAAACAACCCAAAAGGCGTCTCTTTGTATAAAACTATAAATAAAAAATCATATTCAATAATAAGTCCCCCAAATCCCACCTACTGGCCTACCTCCCCCCCAAAAAAAACCCGATATTCTAGAAATCTTTATAACCAACATACCAAAACAGCTATACTCCTTAATAGATAATCTACTTAGCCCATGTTCGGATCATTCTCCAGTACTTTTAACCATCGACGTAACTCCTCCCATTCGCCCAGCAAAATCGTCTCTTATCAATGGCATTATGAATTGGGAAAAATTCCAACACGATTTACAAAAACAAATCAATTTAAAAATTAAACTAAAATCCCCAGAAGATATAGAAGATGCGGTTGAAAACCTGACTTCTGTAATACAACACTCAGCGTGAAATGCATCCACTCCCATCCCTGTAAAACCAAAATCACTTAATTTACCTCACTACGTACGAGACCTAATAGTCCAAAAAAGGAGAGCTCGTGCAGTCTGGCAAAATAACAGACTACCTTCATACAAACAAATATATAACAATCTCAATGCTAAACTCAAACGCACTTTATCCAAAATAAGATCCGATTCCTTCTCCTCTTGGACCGCATCTCTCGTAACAAAAAAACGGATCCTTATGGAAAGCCACTCGTAACTGCCTTAAACAAAAAGTCGCTTCATATCCCCTAAAAAATAATGATAATACTTGGTGTACTTCCGATATAGGAAAAGCAGAACTGTTTCGTACTCACTTAGCCTCTGTCTTCCAACCTCATCCCGACATCTCTAACCCACAATTCACAGAAGAAGTTAAAGAATTCTTAACATCTCCGCTTCCTGTATACTTGCCCCCTAAAGCTTTCTCCCCAAATGATATCTCCCAATGTATACTATCATTTCCACTTCGAAAATCTCCGGGTTTCGACCTAATAACTGCTGAAATTGCACGTCAACTCCCTAAAAAAGCCATTATCCTCCTCACATACATAATGAACTCAATTCTTAGACTCTCTTATTTCCCCCTACAATGGAAACTATCAATTATTGTCTTATTCCCTAAACCTGACAAGCCAATCGAAAATACCTCCTCATACCGTCCTATCAGTCTTTTGCCATTCTTTTCAAAACTCTGTGAAAAACTTATCCTTAAACATATTATGCCTATTATCAACGAAAAACACATACTACCCGACACTCAATTCGGATTCCGCAACTCACATTCAACTATCCATCAAATCCACCGATTAGTCGATACCATCTCCCTAACACTAGAAAAAAAAATGTACTGCCCCACGGTGTTCTTATATGTCGCTCAAGCGTTCGATCGCGTATGGCATTCTGGCCTCCTATTCAAATTAAAAAATCTACTACCTCCCCCCTTACTACCTATTCCTCAAGTCCTACCTGGAAAATCGCCACTACACTACACGAGTAGGTATCGAAACTTCTGAACTATCCCCAATTCTCGCGGGAGTCCCCCAAGGCGCAATATTATCTCCGATCCTATATAACGTTTTCTCAGCTGACCAACCAATCACCTCTAATACAACTGTTGCTGAATTCGCTGACGACAAAGCTATCTTTACTACACATACTGACCCAGTCACAGCCTCAAACTACCTCCAAAACCACCTCAATCTACTGTCTACCTGGTATACCAAGTGGAGAATCAAAATCAACACATCCAAATCCTCGCACGTAACATTTACTCTCCGTAAAGGCATTTCTCCTCCATTAACCTTAAACAACTCTTAAATTCCTATCTCCGAAAATGCCCGGTACTTGGGTATGTACCTCGACAAGCGACTCACCTGGGCCCACCATATAAAAATCAAGAGACTATTACTTAACCAAAGACGTAGAAAACTCTATTTTCTATTAAATAAAAATTCAAAAATTAATCTCAAAAATAAATTAAACCTATACAAAATGTTATTAATACCTATTTGGTCCTACGGCATACAAGTATGGGGAGCAGCCAAGCAATCAAACATAAAAAAAATTCAAGCATTCCAGTCTACCTCGCTCCGCCTAATGACGGGCGCACCCTATTATGTCTCCAACCACACTTTACACTCCGATCTCCACATCAACACAGTATCCAAAACTGCATCTTTCTTCTACAAACGATTCCGATCCCGTTTAACCAATAATCCAAATCCCCTCATAAGAGAACTCAATACAAATACTATTCCCGGAAATCCTCCCAGACGACTAGCTCGCCGTTGGTGCAGAGATCTCGTCAACCAAATTAACCTTTAATTAATAAATAGTCAAGCTAAAAAGTGTCACCGCTGGGTGACTTCTTTTATCTGTCAACTCACGCTCATTAATATTAATATCGCCCATACGCTTATTGTAAAAATATAATTTACAGATTGTGTATTTATCTTAATAATAAAAAAAAAAAAAAAAAATAAATATTTTATTTATTAAAATATTTTCATAATATTATAATATAAAATGTGTTATATTATTATTAAATAATATTTCAGATATTATATTACTTTCAAAATTTTATAATATTATTTTATATAATAATAAATATTTCAGGAATATTAAAATATTATTATAAATGAATATGACTGGTTTTATATAATTATTATGGTATTATGTCAAATGATCGAATATCAGTCTTATAAAGTTGATTTTTATAAATGTATGTTCCAAAAATCGATATTTATAAAGTTTTCTGTTTTAAACTAATATAATAGCAGTAATATACAGTAATAACACTTTGCGATTTCAATTCACTTAGTTCCGTTTTTTAATAATATTACCAGTTAAAATGAAATGTTAAAATAAAATAGTGTTATTATATTATTTTGTTATCTGGGATATATTAAACTTCAATATAATAAATTTGGAAATCAAATACAGTAGAGCCGCTTATTAGGAACACGGTTAATAAACTGATACAATCGAGTTATTGAACCAACATATTATCTCTGGGTAAAACATTGAAAATCTTTAATATTGAAACGCATCGATTATTACTTATTCGAACAATTGGGTCAAGAAATCATACGAAAAGCATAATTTCACTGTATTGTTGAACGAGTATGGTAGATATTCAAATTTCTAAATAATAACAATGATTTAAGTATTTCCAAATTTTTTTGAATACGCGGTATAGCAAAAATTACAACTTAAAACTAAAAGTTAAACTTACCTGTTCTATGTTAGTTGTCCAGACGTTTCGATGGTCAAATGTAAAATGACGTGTACTCGTGTACACGGACAAACTAGAAAATATGTTTACGTGCAGTAATATTGACAATCGTCGTACGACGAAAACAATACACATTGACTTATTAATATTTATTATTAAGGCCGGCTTATGGTGGTCGTGTGTGAAACCATCTATAGTAAATAATGTTTTTCCACCAGCAGCGCTTCTCAGTACTGTTTTGAAACAAAAATTATAAATAGTTGGTGTATTTTCCGCAGAAATAGAATTGTGTAGCGAGTACCCGCAACTAATTATTGTTTGTGACAAGCATTCAAACATGTCATATTATAATTTCTAAAAATAATTAGGCATAATAATATATGTATTTCTATACGACCACCATACTCAAGATATACAGCTGTCTTTAAATATCAATTATTTTTATATTTCCGATTTCCGAACAATAATAAATTGCAAGTGGATTACGTATTTCATAAAACAACTAATATTATTTTATTGATATATTAAGTATATTAAGCCGAAAGATTTTTTTTTTTTTTATGCACCTATTTACGATGGTCGAGGGCCCTTTCAAGTCCAGGGCCCCGGGGCATTGTCGTGCCTTGCTATCCCGTAGTTACGCCACTGGTTATAAATTATAATAGTTATACTGAGTTAATAATTTTTAATTTTGTTAAAGATAATGCTTGTATTCAGGCTCGTATTTACAAAAATTGCCGCCAGGGGCAACATAAAATTTGCCCCCCCCCCCCCCCCCACCCAAATAAGAAATTTTTTTTTACTTTATTGATATTACACAATTGTAATAGTAAATAGGTACATTAATATAAAATAAAACTCAGTAATAACTAATAAGCAATATATTATTTAAAACATTCTTTAAAATAATAAAACAACTTAAAAATAAAAATATTCAATTGTAACTTCACAACTTTTCTTAAACTTTTCTGCGAGATTGTTTTGATGCAAATGATTTAATAATATCATCGTAATCAATCATTTTAGTTATAGATGACTCTATGTTTAATATGGCTAAACTGTTCAATCTTTCTGATGACATGGTTGATCTTAAATATGATTTTATTCTCCGTAGAGTGGAAAATGACCTTTCCGTTGAACAATTAGAAGCAGGAGTACATAGGAACATTCGGAGGGCAACATAAACATAAGGAAAAATAGCTTCTATGTTTTTTTCTTTAATAAATTTACACATATTAATTATATTTGTTGGAGGGTTTTTAATAGTTTTAAGTAAGCTCTGAAAATGAACACACTCGTTTTCAAATGTTTCATCCAAATCATTTTTGTATATTTTTTTTAATTTTTTTGCACCATCACGAATTTTTGAGGTTTTTTGTTCACTAATATTTAAGAAAAATAAATATTTAGATATTATATCATCATAAGAAATTTTTCTTTTTTTTAGTTCTTCGATTAAATTATCACAAATAATGTAAATGGTATTAATTTTGAAATTTTCGGGTCCATTGAAAATAGCATCTGGTTCAATAGATTCATCATTACGTTTTTTACGTTTTCTATTTTTGTGTTCATAGTCAGGAATTAAGTCATCATTGTCAAACATAGCTTTTGCCAACTTTTCATAATCATTAAACATTGATCGTAAAGTTTGAACATATTCAATTAACGAATTATACAAACTAACTACAGTGCTTATATCAATATCAACAGATTGTAATAGAAGACTAGTTTTGTTAAATGTATGTAAAATATCACTCCAAAATACAGTCATGTATGCTGTTTCTAATTTATTCATTTGTCTAATTAAACCTCTGGCTTCAGACCGTACAAATGGTTTTTCATAATCATCATTTATTAGTTCTTTTAATACTTGTTTTATAGAACTCCAGTTTTTTTTTAAACTGTGGCAAACGTCTTCTCTTGCTGACCACCGTGTGGTGGATAAACTTTTTACAGTTGAGATAGAATATTGACTTAATTTATGCCATCGATGCGTGGATGAAGAAAAAAATACAAATATATTTTGAATAAAAAGAAAAAAATCATTTGCTTCTTTACAGCAATTTGCAGCACACGATCCGACCAAGTTCAAGGAATGTGCCGAACATGGTACAAAATCAGCTAATGGTGAAACTTGCTTTATTCTTGCTTGAACTCCTGAATAAATACCAGACATGTTTTTAGCATTATCATAAGACTGACCTCTCAAATAACAAACATCTAAATTATATTTTTTTAAAACTGATAAAACTGATTCTGCTATATTTTCTGATTTATGTCCAACATTTTCTAAAAAACCAATAAATCTTTCAATTGGCTCACCGTTCGATAGCACATACCTGATAATGAAAGACAGCTGGTCAGTGTGTGATATATCTGGAGTGGAATCTATGCTGATAGAAAAATATTTCGATGATTTAATTTCATCAACTATGATATTAATGACTTTTTCAGACATGATTTTAATGAACTGTTCATAAGTAGAAAACGATAAGTAGGAAGTATTACCTTTGCCAGGGTTACCATACTTAGATATGTGTTCTGATAGAAGTGGGTCATACTCTGCAAGTAATTCCATCATCATAATAAAATTGCCAGTGTTTGAAGTAGATGATCCAAATTTTTCTACATCACCTCTAAATGATAATCCATGGCTTGCCAAACTTTTAACAACCGAACAAACTCTGGTCAGTACACTAATCCAATATTTTTTTTCGGTTTCTATTTGATGTATTAGTTTTGTATTTATTTTACTTAAATCTGATGCAAGTTCTTTCATTTTATAGGAACATAATTTGTGTTCAGGTGAATTTTCATGGTAAGAAATTTTTTTAGGGTGTTTCCAATCTGAAAATCCTGTTTTTGAAAAATTAGTTTTATTCTCAAATAAAAGACATGGAACACAATAAATTGATCCAGTACTCTCAGAGTAAGATAAATAATCTCTTTGACATGATTCACCATTGATTAAAACAGTTTTAAAAAAATCTATATTCAGATATCTAAAATAGTTGCGGAAATGCCCTTTCTGAACAACATTGTACAATCTTTTTGATGCTGTAAATTTAACATCTAGATTTTGACTAAATCCATTTTTACAGATATATTGCCTCGTTTGTTCATTTATACACCACAATGCTGGATCCAATCTTAAATAAAAATAAATATGAAAATTACTTATCAATTTAGAAATAGTTATGATAAAAATAACATAAATGCATATAATATATTAGAATATTTAACATAATAAATTTTTACTTATTTTACCTATTATTATTAATTATTATTTTGTATATTGCAAAAATTAATTCTAATAAAATAATTAAAAATTTCTAATGAAGATAATCGTCAAAAACTAAGTAAAGTAAGAATTTATTTAAAAAAAATAATTTGAATTAGTGTTTTAACTTACCCAGGTATATCAGTAGAATTTGGTTCAAATAAAATATTTATATGCTTTGACACGCATGGAGGTTCTGTATCCAAATTATTACAGAGAGTTGTAAGGCCAGTTTGAAGTTGTTCAGCAGATTTATTAACCATACCTGACTCTGAGTAGAAATATATAATGATATAATCAAAAATTATAAAAATACTAGTTGTGTTTAACCATTGTTTAAATACAATACATTTTTTTTTTTCGTTATAACTGAATACTCGTGAATACCTGATTTATATAGTAATAAAATAACTAAAAACTACCTAATAAGAAAATTCATATTTTTTGGAGTATAATTTTTAACTTTTAAGCAATTGTTATTTTTAACTATTTAAATTTCAGCAATAATATAATCATTAAGATTGGTTTAGTGTAATAATATTTAATTTCTTAAAAAAAAAAATTAAACTTATTATGTATTTATATAAATTTCATATTATTATTAGTTTATTTTACAGACAACATAAATAAAATACTTACTTTTGAACATTGTGTCGATTTTAATAGTTTTTTGAACAACTTTATTCAAATTAAATTTTTTGAGCTTAGCTATTTTCTTGTATTCAGCCCCACTAAGCCTATTTCTTCTTGGAGCCATAACTAAGTAAAATAGGTATAAAATATTATTACAAATATAAAATGTACCTATTCAGAATGTAAATTCGTGACTTATATGAGAAAAATCAATTTCTTAAAAATAATGTTACAAGTACCTACTAATCGAGCTACTAATATTATAATAAAAATATATCGTAACTAATATTCTGCAACTCTTAAGAACAATTATTGTTTTTTTTCTAATTATTAGAATTCAAGCACAATTTAACATTTTGTAAATAATTTATCATAATAGTGTATACGACAATATAAATATTAAATACCATATAATACTATTGGTTTTATAATATTTTAAAATCAATGATAAATTATAATACTTACTGTTTTGAATATACACGCGTAGTATAAATGTATAATATTAATTAATAGTTAAAATATATTGATTAACAGAACACGACACCACGTCAGTACAGCACTAAAGCACTCGTTCACGAATAGTTCACTAATAATAAAATTGTATGTTGATTTTTGTTATCGATAATATTTTAATAATAGCAGCATAAATTGTCAACAATCGGCAGTCGTAGACTCGTAGCTCCTTATATCATGGCAATACCCCCAGGCCGCAATTGTATATTTTCTATTTTTAGTATGTATTTTTCATAGTCTACGATTCGTAGAGCTAAATACGAATCATATGTTTACATCAATATGCCCAAAGCATTTTATTGACATTCGAGTTGATAACGAATAAAAACTTTATTAGAACTTTATTAAGTACATTCTACATTCAAAATCTATTTTGGTATAATTATATTATTATAGTTTTTTTTTATTATACTAATTATATATTATATTTTTGTATTATACTCATTAGGTAAAATGAGCTACAAATAAATTTTACATTTTTGACCATTTCAATATTTTGCCGCCCCTAAATCTAATTTTTATATTGCCGCCAGGGGCAATTGCCCCTCCGAGCCCTCCCTTAAATACGGGCCTGCTTGTATTGTTATTATTTATTTATTAGTAAAACAATACTAATACATTTGTTTATTTTATGTTTAAATTTTATTGAGTTAGTTATTTTTTTATTATTAAGAGACAGTTCTTGTATCTAGTGGTATTCTCAGCTTTTTTGAAATTCTTTTCAGAGTGTACTTTTTTGATTTTTACAGATCCTTATTTAAAATAAACATTTTTTTGATGTATTGGTAAAAATCAATTTAAAAAAAAAAATCCTAAGGGGGAATGTACTCTTTCATCAATATTGTCATATTACAATAAGAAAGACCCTATTTCATCGCTTTAATATGGTTTAAAAAAAAAAATAATACTAATGTCTCACTATAAATTGAAAAAATGACATCCCCAAACACTATATGATATTATTTTTTTTTAAATAAAGTAGTTTCTTTGTCATACCCTCTATACAGGGTGTTTCACGATGAACTGACAATTGCAATTACTTACTGAACATTTTCAACTTTTTTTTTTTTAATTGTCAATTTTCGTTTGCGCTACATTTAAAATATTTTTTGATTTTTTTTTTAAACATTTTTTATGTAAAATTTTAAAATTTAAAAAATGTATTATTTGATATTTAAAAAATTCAAAATAGCCATCTTGTTGATATGATTTTTAAAATATGTTTGTAAAAAAAAAAAAATGTAAAATGTTCAGCTGTTTATTTTCTTCAATTTTTTGAAGTTTGCACAAATTTATATTATTTCTAAGTGAATTGTTTGATCCGACTTAGGTCTTTACTATCGCAATTTTTCCATGAAAAATCCAACGTATCACGGCTACAGATAGTATTTTCTATGTTTATTTATGATCATATCAAAGTGGATCCACGATTAAAGATATACAGGTTAGTAGGGGCGTATTTAAGGGAGGGGCTCATGGGGCCCGTGCCCCCCCCCCCCCCCCCATTCACCGTATTAACACCCGTAGGTTCTCTTAATTTTCACGCACTGGCACATGGTAGCATATCAATTTATCATGGTATGATACCATTGATTTTTGATACCCATACGGCCATACCACACTGATTATAATCGAGAAATCTGCGTCTCAGTGTTATTAGATTTATAGTGTTTTTATTTCATGAAAAGCAGAACGTTACGAAACGTTCTTCATTGTTGTGTTATCGTAATCTTATTCTAAGACCGTGTAAGATAGTGAATAGTGATAGGAATCATGATAATATAATAAATAGTTGACAACTGCCACTTGTAAGCTGTTGTAGTCAAGAAAAATTAAAATTATTTTGTGACTACTGTATTAATTTTTAATAATTTAATAATGACGTCGAATAAAAGAGGTGGACCAAAAATAACTGAATTTTTTTCAAAAAAGTCAAAGTCTAGTACTGGTAAGAAATTACAGACTACAGAGTATTGAACACCAAACTTACATTATTATTTATTTTGTAGGGTGTCCCGACAATTTAGCGCGCGACAATTGAGCGCAGACAATTGGGCGAAGACTATTGAGTGCGGGGAAAATTGGGCACTGCGAAAATTAAGCGCTATAATATTTTACTAACTGCTGTTCACGAAATAATAAAATTATAAATAAATCTGTTCACACTGTCTACGAATACCTATATAACCCGTCAGATAATAATTATGTTTGAAGATAATATTATTACTTATTTGCCGTATCGTTCGTATCGTATCGATACAGTGTTATTAAATCGTTTTTTTTTTAGAATAAAATTCCAACGACGATAACACGGCAGTAGATGTAGGTTTTTATCGTTGGATAACTTTACTGTCATATTTTCACACGTGCATATTGAACACTATTCTCTTTTCGTTTTCATTCAATTAATTGTATTCAAAATTTTAATTTTTTTTAATTACAAAATGGAATTTATTAAAAGTGAAAAAGGTCGAGACCTACTATGTTACAACGGATATTTATATAGATTTGACAAAAACAGTAGTTGGCGATGTATTGAATGTAATACGAAAAAATGTCGTGGTCGTATTAGGCATTGCTCAAAATATTTAATAGTTTAACTTGGCTCATAATGTATTATAAACTATACTATGCCTACTTTTTTTATTTTTTTAAATTATTATTATACATTTTTTGTTTGACATTTTGTATTCAGATATAATATTATTAATCATTCTATGACTTAAATTTATTATAATATATTTTTTATTTATTTATTATTTTTTATATATTGCGCTTAATTTTCGGAGCGCTTAATTGTCGTGTGCTCAATAGTCTTCGCTTAATTGTCACGCGCTCAATTGTCGTGAATCCATTTTGTAGATCCAATTGATCCAACTCCAAGCTCAAGCATACTAAATTTAAATGTTCTTCCTGATAAAATTCATGAATCACATTTCGTAGAGTGTATGTTTTTTACTTATTAAATTGGTTTTGTGTGTATTATTATTATGTGTGTGTATTTTTAAATGTCCATTGTATTTAGTGAAATCAATGTTTGTTTTTGTTTTTGTGATTTTGTTATATGTTTTTAGGTCTCATGATTAGTATGTATCCTTGTATGTATTATTTTCATCTTAACATTTTAATCAATAGGTACTATAATATTGTATGTAACCTATGGTTTTGACTGTTCATAGTTTAAAAACATCTAAATGTGAAAACTAAAAAGCAATCATCTAACAAGTAAGTACATTTTTATTTAATTTGTATTTTTAGAGATTAAAATTGCAATTTATGTTTTTATAATGCTTACTGCTTACTGCTTGATTATAGTTACCTACTACTAACTGTATTAATTTTGGTTATTGTGGAGGTATTAACTATTAAGTATATTTAAGTTAAAACATTTAATTTAATTTAAATTATTTATATAATCCAAAATTAGATTCACAACATCAACATTCTGTCAACGATAGTCATTTTGATCCTCTAGATATTGGATATTTTTTAAACAAATCTCCTGCACTATTTAATGAAAATAGATATAATTTAATTAAAAAACCTTGGATTCCATCAGAAAACTTTCAATTTCCAGTAGTTGTTCAGGGAAATAAAAATAGGAAATTCCAAAAAGATTGGTTGAACAAATTTCCATGGCTCAGCTATAGTGCTAAAGACTCTGGGGCATATTGTCGAATATGTGTTTTGTTTGGTAGAGATTTTGGAGGAGTAGGTGATCAAAAACTTGGGGTTCTTACATTACAACCTTTAACAAAATATAAAAAATGCTATTGCTGATTTTAAAAAACATTCAAACTTAAAGTATCATGTATTATCTATATTAAAGTCAGAACATTTTTGTGCAACTTATGAAGGGAGAGATACAAGTGTAGAAGTTCAGTTAGATTCAAATTTAAAAAAAAACAAATAGAAATAAATAGAAAAAAAATCCTACCAATCGTAAAAACTATTTTGTTTTGTGAAAAACAAAATATAGCACTTCGTGGACATAGACATGAAACAGGAAATATTTTGAACCAAAATTCAGATTTAATCAGTATAAGATATGTAGATTTTGACTCAAAAAACAATTCGAGAGGATTTTATTAAATTTCTGAAAGTCGTTGATTTAAGTGGAGAAGCGCTAGGAAAAACTATTTCTGAATTATTAGAACAGTCAGGATTAAGTTTAACAAATTTAAGAGGACAGAGCTATGATGGGGCTGCCAACATGTCTGGCAAATTTAAAGGCACTCAAGCTTATATTTCAAAACATCAACCTCTAGCTACATATGTGCATTGCTATAGCCACTGCTTAAATTTAGTTTTAGTTAAGGCATATTCAGTTCAACCAGTGCGAAATACAATTGGAATTGTTGAAGAAGTTATAAACTTCATAAGAGATTCTCCAAAAAGACTTGACATTTTTAAAAGTAAAAATAAAAAACACTGTCCAAATCTTAATTCAGATATATTAATAAAGCTATGTGCACCTAGATGGGTTGAACATCATGAAGCTTTTATAAGACTTAATCTAATGCTTCCTGCTATTATATCATTTTTTGAATATATGATTGAATGTTCTGACGGACAAGTTTTGACAAAAGTTAATGGATTATACAACTCAATATTAAGATTTGATTTTTTATTGACATTACAAATTATAATAAATACCATGAATATTACACTACCTTTATCAAGGGAACTTCAGACTTCAACTTTTGATATATCTGAGGCACAAACTTTAATACAATCTGCTCTAACTGTTTTGACAAATCAACGTAACGAAAATGACTTAAAAGATATTTTTAAAAAATCTGAAGATTTGGCTAATAGATTTAACATTGAAGTCAAAATATCACGAATAGCAAATAAACAACGTAACCGATTAAATATTTCATCAGAATCAAACACACCTGAGAGTTATTATAGAATTTCTGTTTATTATCCATATCTAGATGCATTGTTAACTGAAATTAAATATAGATTTGAAACAAAAAATACTAATATTTTAAATTTAAAAGGATTCATACCTAAGTATTGTAACAATATTGACGTTTAAAAAATGTTAGATGCAGCATTATTGTTTACAACTTATTTACCAGGAACTTTCAATGAATTAGAAGGAGAATTGAAAACCTGGAAAGCAATATGGAAAGAAAAACCAGTAGATAAACTTCCAGCTATTGCATTGGAAACAATATTTTTACCACTCATGAATTATTATCCAAATATTAAAAGGCTTTTAATGCTATTTGCAACTATTCCTGTAACCACATGCATGTCTGAAAGGTTATTTTCTTCACTTAAGAGAATTAAAACCTACTTAAAATCAACTATGGGAGAAAGTCGATTAAACGGATTAGTATTGCTCAATATACACCCTGAAATAATTATAAAACCTGAAGAAGTTGTTGATACATATGCTAATAAACACCCCAGATGCCTTCAGTTATTATAACTACCAAAATTGTACCTATTTAAAAATGTTTTATTATAAATATTAAATTTGTCTAATAAAATGTTGTTTCTATCAAACACTTGTATTTTGATTATTTGGTCATGATTGGCGACAGTTTTTTGAGAGGGAAAATACAAGGTAAGTTATAACTGTAAAATTTGAACATTTTTGTTTGTGCCCCCCTCCCCCCATAAGACATTTCTAAATACGCCCCTGCAGGTTAGATAACGCCATATTCAATTTTAAGCCCGTCCGCGGTCCGGTAGTGTTACGGCTTATTATTACATATTTTAACCACATCTATAAAGCGCTAGTAGTAGGTAGGGCTATTATTGTATTAATAATAGATAGATTTATACAGGCATCTATAATAGGAATAATAATTTGTGATGATGGCGAGAGTGGTTAATTTTAAGAGAAAAGAAATAAAAAAGAAATAGAATGATTAAATGCCAACATATTTATTCACAGACACGCGCCGATACTTGGCGAGCGGTGTCGATCAACTAACTAACTAATATACAATTTAGTGATGGGAACAATCGAGAGAAATCACTCGAAATACTCGATTGTTAGATTTACTCGATTATTTCGATTGTTTTGAAACTTCTCGAGTGATTCTCTCGGTATTGAAATCAGCTGAAATAGTCCAATGATAAAAATTACTAGGCGAGTGATTCTTTCGAAATTAAATCGATTTATAAAATATAAATTATTATTATTTAATGATTTTAAATTTTAATCTCTCGATATGAAACGATATGTATTAACTATAAATAGTACGGAGAAGGAGAACTAACATATTACGTTATAAGTGTTATAACTTATATTACGAGTATTTATATTTTATACAAATTACACACTATAATATTTATTAATAAATCATTAATTTAAATGTATAGTCTATAAAATATAAATATAGAAAATCCATACAATATGAATGGAGCATGTGTACACGCGTTTATAATAAATGATAATATTATATTTATATACGCATTGAATAACGAAATAATAAAACGATGTAGATACTTTAAATAGTTTATAATATAATATATATCTAGATTGTGGATATCAATTGTTTATTTTTATTTTTATTTCTTAAATTTCTTTCCTTTATTTGGTCTGATATGCATGTACCAGTTGCTAGTTTCTAGTTTTTCTACATCGTAAGATGGCGTTGGGAAAGTGGCGTCCCTATCGCCCAGTGCCCTTCAATGGGTGCTGCAATAGCCCCACTCTGATCTTAAGTGATCGGAGTGGTCTGGTCCTCCAGGTTGGGGGTTGTGCGACGGGCTAACAACCCATCCACATAAAAAACAGTTATGTTCAGGACTCAAACAACAAGCCTCGGGATAGATTTAACGGAAAAAAGAAACGAAACTGGAAATCGGCTTTATTATGTGGTACATGGAACGTAAGGACCTTGTACAAACCAGGAGCAACTTTGGATTTAGTGACAGAAGTAGAAAAATACAAGATGAAATGTGTAGCCTTGCAAGAAATTAGGTGGGATGATACTGGAACAACTAAAGTATCTCAAACAACAATTTTTAATGGGAAATGTGAACACCCACACAAATTAAGTACAGGATTTGCTATACACGAATCAATAATTCACGCAGTTAAGGAATTTAGAGATATAAGCCCAAGAATTTCGACCATAACAATAGAATCCGAAAACTTTGATGCAGTTTTGATTAATGCACATGCGCCAACAGAGGAGAAGGATGAAGACGAAAAAGATTTGTTTTATGCAACGTTGGCAGATATATTTGCCTCTTCAACTAGTACAATAAAAATTGTACTAGGCGATTTTAACGCTAAGATAGGTCGAGAGATATGCTATAGAAATGTCATTGGAAACCATAGCCTACATGCAAATACGAACAACAATGGTGCAAAACTGATTGATTTTGCAGTAGGAAATGGTCTGGTGATAAAGAGCACTATGTTACCAAAGAAAGATATACACAAGTATACATGGGTATCTCCAGACGGTAAATACAAAAACCAAATAGATCATATACTAGTAAACTCCAGATTCAAAAACAGCGTACTGAATGTAAGAACATTGCGTGGAGCAGACATTGGTTCTGATCACTTACTACTAGGCATACGGATAAAAGTGAAACTCAAAAAACTAGGTAAAAAAAATCCAGTAAACTCAAGAAGGCTTGACATAGATAAATTAGAAAATCATGATATAGGCAAACTTTTTGTAAACAGTATCAAGGACGCTTTACAAAGTAAGCAAATAAGATTCGAACAAAATATCGATGAGAGCTGGGAAGAATTTAGAGATGCTTTAAGCAATGTAGCTAACAAGACTTTAGGAACAAAAAAACTAAAACCTAAACCCTGGTTCAATAGAATTTGCGAAGAAGCGCTGCAGAGAAGAAAGGTTGCAAGGCAAAATTGGTTAAACGATACGAGAAACGAAGAACTATTCGCAAGGTACAAAACTCGTCTAAGGGAAACAAGCAACATCCTAAGAGGTGAAAAGCGGAAATATGTTCGAAATATAATGGTTAATGCTGAACTAGACTACAAAGCACATAGGGCTAAAGATATGTACAAACGCATAAATTATCTTACTGGTGGTTACAAAAAGAAGGAAAGATTCCTAAAAGATGACAATGGGTCGTTGATAACCACGAATGAAGAATTAGCCAAAAAGTGGGGAGATTATTTTGATACTCTCCTTAACTGTGAAGCACCTGATGAAGTCTTTAGCCTTAACTTAGAAACTGAAGAAGAACAAGAATGCCCAGAACCTTCATTGGACGAGATAAGATTCCAAATTAACATATTAAAAAATCATAAGTCACCTGGCGAGGATCAAATCCATGCAGAACTTCTCAAAAAAGGAGGAGAAGAAATGACGTTCAGGTTGTGGAAATTGATCCACCAAATATGGCTATCCGAAACAGTTCCGGAAGATTGGAAAATAGCCTTAGTATGCCCAATTCATAAGAAAGGGGATAAACAAGATTGCAATAATTATCGCGGAATTTCCCTGCTAAGTGTTGCGTATAAAGTTTTCACGAACTGCATCTTGTCAAGGATAAGAACAAAATCGGAGCAAATCATTGGAGATTATCAAGGAGGCTTTAGGCCAGGAAGATCTATGGTAGACCAAATATTTATTCTCCGACAACTTTTCCAAAAGACATGGGAATTCGACAAGGAAATGCACGTGCTCTTTATCGACTTCAAGAAGGAATACGACAGTATTCATCGCAAAAGCTTGATAAATATTCTTAGAGAGTATAACTTCCCACAAAAATTAGTTAAGTTGATCGAAGCATGTATTATGGAAACGTTCATTAAAATAAGAGTAGGAGAAGCGGAAACCGACCCAATAAGTATGAATTCAGGCCTAAGACAGGGGGACTCAATGTCACCGGTTCTTTTCAATCTGGTATTAGAAAAGGTTATCAGGGAAACTAATATTGGACCCCAGGAGGGGATGCCACTACAAGGCTCCTCCGTGGCATTATTGGCTTATGCGGACGATTTGGTCCTCATGGATAAATCACATGATGGATTAAGATCACTATGCGACCGTTTGGAGGAGGCAGCTAAGAAGGTTGGCTTACAAATAAATGAAGACAAAACAGAATACATGGTGGTGGGGAGAAGAGATAATACCAGAATGTACCCTTCCTTAAGAGTTGGCAACCATGAATTCAATCGAGTCAAACAATTTAAATATTTAGGTTCTGTTTTGACCGAAAAAAATGAAACTGATAAGGAAGTGGCAGCAAGAATCCAATCGGGAAACAAATGTCTTTACGGACTCATAAGGATACTAGGGTCCCGATCCCTGTCGAGAGATATAAAATTACAATTATATACTACACTTTTACGTCCCATAATTACATACGGAGCAGAAACATGGACATTAAGAAAAACGGAGGAAAACAAACTGAGTATTTTGGAAAGGAAAATCTTAAGGAAGATCTTTGGCCCAGTAAAAGACGAGGAAACTGAGGGATGGAGAATAAGGAAAAACAAAGAACTAGAAGAACTCTTTCAGAAGCCAAACATATTAAACATAATCCTGAGTAGGAGGTTACAGTGGGCGGGTCACGAATGGCGTAGTCAGAACCCACTACTGCACGTAGTATTGATAGAGAACCCAAAAGGGAAAAGGCCCCTTGGACGACCCCGTTTAAGATGGGAAGATTTAATTAAGAAAGACGTGGAATCGCTGAACGGTGGCTCAGATTGGAAAACAAAAGCAGCTGACAGAGAGTTATGGAGGATTGGTTGTTTGACGGGATGGTCCTAGTGGCCGATAATACCCAAGAAGAAGAATAATTAACATTTTTTTTAGTTTAACTAATGAAATAATAAATTATATAATATAGTATATACCATACAATATTCTTATATTTGTATTGTTTTGTATTGAATAATATTCAACGAATATTTAGATTAGGATATTCACATTCTTATTAGGTAAGTATCTAATACAATTAATTGGATAAATACGATTTATTGGTTTTTTTTTAATTTAAAATATTATATTAATTTGTCTTAGTAGTAAGTTTCTTATATGTTCTCTGCAGGTTTTCGTAGAATATAGAATATAGATTTCACCAATTTCTACTTATTTTTTTAAAAATGCGACCTGGTAACAGGCAGCGTTCTGTAGTCTGGGATCATTTTAAGAAAAATGCAGATAATAAAAATGTTGATTGCCAAAGATGAAAAAAAGATTTTAAGTACTATGGGAATACAACGAACTTAAAAGGTAACGAATATGTATATACGTTTTAAGATATATTGTTATTCGTCATTTGAATTAAATAGTTTTAATTTAATTCTAGATTTAAATTAAACTAAATTAGGATATATTTTATGTAGGTAATAATGAACATTTTCAATATAATTTAATATTAATAAATTAAATAGAAAACAATTCAAAAACATATAAATTTTTGTAAACCAATTTTTTGCTTTTCTCAAAATCTAAAGATCATTAAATTTTTATAACGTATTAACACTTAAATTTTTAATCTCGTCATTAAAAATATACAATACTTGTCATAACAATATGCTTTTAATTTATCTATATTCTATAGATCATTTGAAACGAAAACACCTATCGACTTTAAATACGGCATTTGTAAACGAAGATGATCCCGATTCCGAATTACCAACTGTCAACAATTTAACGGCCTTGTCAACTTCATCAATTTCTTCTTCTTTACCTAATAACACTTTAACGACACCAGAACCATATTTAGAGCCTCCCGTAAAACGTCAACGCCAACTTAGATTATATGGTTCGGCAAAAAAAAATGAACTTAGTGACGCCGACAATAAATCAATAGATAAGGCGTTAGTAAAAATTATTGTTTCTGATTATCAGCTTCTATCTTATTGTAGATAATATCGGTTTTAAAGAATATATAAAAATTTTACAGCCTCTATATACTCCTCCGAGTAGAAAGTTGTTATCGACAAAATTATTATCTACTGAATATGACGTTATAGTTTCAAAATTAAAGGGTATGTTAAGAACTGTTTTCAATGTATCAGTTACGACAGATATGTGGACATCCGACTCTAGTAAGGCCTATATTACAGTTACATGCAGGGTCGGACTGGGTACCAAGGGCCTCACCGGCAATTTACTTATAAAGGGCCTCAACAATAGTGATAAATAATAATTCGCTTAAAAAAGATGAGTAATTTTTTTCACTAAAAATTATCATAAATTAATAAACTTTATAATTTACAAAATCGTTAAAAATGTTATTGATTAATTTAAGGCAAGGAAGAAAATGTAGAAGATTTTATAGAAGAGTATAGGTACCTATAGAATCAAACGCTTTGTGTTAATTGTTAAGACATAATATAAACAAATAATGAAATAACAATAATATTTTATTTCATTTTAAATTCAACTTTTATAATATTATAAATCAAGGATACTGGATAGTAATAATTATAATTTATAATTAAATAATAATTATTAAGAAAAATTTAATTCTAAAATAACAATCGCTTCATTTCATTAGATGTACTTGCAAGCTTATCAATAATGTCATCATAGTTCCATTCGGGAATAATATCTGCCTCAGAATTTATTAAAATTAAGGATTCCATCAAGTCTTGACCAATAAGTGATCTGAGACGAGTTTTGATAATTTTAAGCTTAGAGAAAGAACGTTCACATGAGACTTGGGTAAAAGAAATTGTTAATAAAGTTTCATACGCAATATATAAATCTGAGTATGCGCTACTATGTAAATTAAAATCTTTCAATAATTTAATAGCACATGGAATACACTTTTCACATTTTTGATCAATAGAACAACGTGTTAGAGTTTCTTCTTCATCATTTTCTGAATCAGGGATATTTGATTGATACTCTGTATTATTTGAAATATTATGATAAATGGATGCAAAAGATATTAATTGATCAACTAAACCATCTCGTTCAACACTACTCATTTTTGCTAAAGACTGTAAAGCTCCTTGTGGGATCACACTCGGATCTTCATTTATTCTTTTAAAATTTTTAGGATCCAAGTATGAAGCATCTTGCATAATTGTATTTGAATCACCAAACCTTACACTGATTTGTCTAGATGCAGTATCAATTACAACTTGATAAACACTCACGCGAAACTTATATTTATCATTTTCAAAAGCACTTACTGACTCATCTGTTGCAGTTTCATCAAACATTCTTTAAACTTTCCGTGATCGTTTTTTTGATAGTATTGTCTCGATTTCTAATTCAATTTCATTTTTAGTTAAAATATCATTAACAGAACTTGCAAATGATAATGCAGCTTTAAAAATATTATCAAATGTTGATATTGAATCTTTTGCCATATTAGATAATTGTTTTTCTAAACTCTTTAATAATTGATGTGCTGTTAGATAGTCCAATGAAACAGTTTGAAGATATTTACTTACAGGTGTAGTGTATTTAAATAATGTTTTAAAAACAAAAGCTACAAGAATTGTGTCAAATTTTAAGAATATTTGCAAAATAGATTGAGCTTCGAAACTAACTTTGGATTCAAATTGATCACTGTACGCTATACTATAAAGTGTTTTTAAAAGCACAACATACCTGTTTACATCAAATATAGTTTCAAGCGATTTGTCTTTGGCCCACCATCTAGTAATTCCAATTTTTTGTAATCTTCTCAGTGTCTCACGTCCTTCAACCAATTGTTCCAAATTTTCAATCCACTTTGATGTACGTTTATAAGAATTTCCAATAAATACTGCTACCTTTTCTAACAATCCAAAAAAAAAAAACGTGCTTCTAAACAACTTGAACATGAGCCAATCATAACTAAATTAAGTGAATGAGCATAACAATGTGTATAAATCATTGAAGGCGACACTTCTTTTAACGCTGCTTGGAGCCCGTTATATCTTCCAGACATATTACTAGCACCGTCAAAAGCTGAACTGATTATATTTCTTATATCTAATCCTAAATTATTCAAAATAGTTTTGACCAAGTCAAAATATTGTCTTCCAGCAGTATTACGGATAGGAGTCATACATAATAATCTTTCATGTACAATGCCATTTCGTACATATCTAACACAAATTGCAACTTGATCCATTACTCCTACATCTTGGCATGAGTCTACTTCTAAACTAAACTTCCATGCTTCTTTTACTTGAGAAGCGATTGCTAATTGAATTTGATTTCCACAAATATTAATAAGTTTATTAATTGTTGTTTTAGATAAAAAAGTTACTAAGTTACCACGCCCTTTAGTATTATGATGAGTTTCTTTTCTTTTTTTACTTGCTTCTATCGATGTATTAACATGGCGATCAAGTATAGGATCATATTTTGCAAGTAGTAAAACTAGTGCAAGAAAATTTCCATGATTAGTATTATTATTGTCAAGCGAAAATGCTGCTTCATGTTTTCCTCTGAATGCTAGACCCTGAGTTCCAATAAATTTAATAATATCTATTATTCTTCGTAACACTAGCCATCTTTGTAATACGTCTTCACTATGTTTTTTTGTTAATAAAGACTTAGTACATTGATTTTTACTTTGTAATAAAAACGACATGAGTGCCATTCCATGAGTACTGCTTTTTTCATGTAATTCAACTTGATTATATACATGTTTTTTCGATGGTGTAATACCCTGAGTAAATGGACTGGTTCTATCAGTGTAGCACAAACAGGTAACACAGTAAATTTTATTGAGATGAAGTGAATAGGAAAGCCATTTTCTTTGAATCATAGTTTGATTTGACATTATTCGATAATATAAACGACATGTTTTAAATGGTAAATTATGAAGATCTCCAGAAGGTTGAATTGGATGGTATCTTAGGAAACACAAATTATCACTAGCACTCGCATTAATATTAGGCGGTACAAATAATGTAATTTCTTCTATAGCTTCAGGAGATAATGCAGTGTTTGGAACTAGAAAGTATGAACAAATTAAAATCAATAAAAATATATATTATTGTTTATTTTTTATTTAATATTACCTGATTTATTTTCTTCATCAATATAAGGACCATCAGCTTGTACATCAGCATTAATTTGGTTTTCTGAAAAAATAAA